>NC_088423.1:41364328-41459328 GCF_034236695.1 Oncorhynchus nerka | reverse complement strand
CAGTTCCCTCGCTATGGCTTTATCACAACTTCATAAAGTGTTTATTATTGACCCCCCACTTTAGCGTGCACAGTGTGTGTGTGTGTGTGTGTGTGCGTGCGTGCGTGCGTGCTTGCGTGCGTGTGTGTGTGTGTGCGTGCCTGCGTGCGTGCGTGCGCGAGTGCCTGCGCGTGTGTTTGCAGGTGAGGGAAATGTTTACGCTGGCCCTTTAATTCATCAAACAGTGAAAATAAAAAGAAGCAGCAGCATGCATAGCCCTGGATCTACACACTGCATTCCAATGGGAGATGTTTTCAATTCACTCATTATAGAAGGGTCACTCCAGGTCAAGTTCAATGCAATGGAAAAGAGAGGCTTTGCAGAGAGGAGCACCACCCACACACAGAGCACGGCACAGGCTGTATTACCACCAACTATGAAGGCCTGCATTTGGGCCAAATACACCAAAATTACCCTCTGCTATTTACATTTCTCTCAAAAAGAAAGAAGGTGAAAGGGTGGAAAAGTAGGAGAAAAAAAAGTAAAGGGATATTGGAAATTGGGTGAGGGAGGTGGAAGGTGAGAGGAACCATAACAGAGTAAACATGATCTGGGAGAGTGTCCTCTTGTAATGATGTCATTAGTATGCATCACACCCAGTCCCAACACGGGATGGATGAACGGGCCTCCCTTTTTCTCGCTTTCTCTGTTTCTCTCTCAGCTGTGCATCTGTCCACGCTCTCATTTCCCTGACTCCCCCTTTCTATCTCTTTTCCCTCCCACTCCCACCTCTCTGTCAGTGTGTTTCTCTTCGTAATGGCTTTGGACTCTATTCAGAGCAAGGGGACAGGGGGAGCTGTGGGGACCAAAGGGCCAGGGGATTGGGAGATAATGCACATGGGCAAATGGAACATGACCGCCGTGTCCAGCGTCAGCGCGGAACCATTGTTTGAGCCGAGGAAGGATGGCATCAGCCAGAGAGACAACAAAGCAGCCCCAGCACAATGGAGCATGCATACGAAGAAGGCTGCCACAGACCCCTACAACTGGCCGAGAGAGAGAGAGAGAGAGAGAGAGAGAGAGAGAGAGAGAGAGAGAGAGAAAGAGGAAAAATTCAAGAACGAGAGAGGAAATATAGCAAATCTCTTCAACCTCCCATTACTCATACCTCTGCATTTGGAATCTGAGCTTCATATTCATACATGTAGGATGGAGATTGTGTGTGCGTGTGTGCGTGTGTGCGTGCATTTTAGGGGGAGGGGTTAAGGTTGGTTTGCATGTACATGTGCTTTCTCAGAGATTATTCATCCCCTCCCTTTCTCCCTTGCTCCATCTCTCCCGCACAGCCATCTTGTGGGTCACCAGGATACGTAAACACAACGCAGCAGCACATTGATAAGCTGTGGAGGCTGGAGGTAGAGAGCTGTATTCCACTCCAACTGTACATACCACCATACCATGGGTGGGGGTGGGGTGGGGGGAGTTAGTGCGTACAGGTATCAATGTTGGTGCATTGTTCAAGGTCAAGGACTGAATGTCTCGTGTTCTTACATGATGTTTTTGTCAGACCTTTAATTCATCCAGCTACTCCTTCCTCCACAAATTGAATACTGTGGTCCACGGTCACTCTCTTCTCATTGTTCCTGGGTGGTTGGAATATCCTGTGTTCCAGTGGCCAGAGACCTGTGTTGGTGTGGGTGGTAATGACAGGTCAGCTCCCTTTAGACAACCCAAACCACATGCCGTCAAACTCAGTGGTCAGCCAGCGGTCAAACATAGAGTTTACTGACTGACCATCTGTGTTTTTTTCAGCATTGTTGTTCTTATGGGGAGGTAGTTGAATTTTGGATAGCTCCCAACATAGGAAGAATATTTTCTTGACAGACATTATTGCAGCTTCTTTCACAGTTGATTTCAAACAAAACACGCTGTATGAAAAGTGTTACCTTTCAGACCATTCAGGCAAAATCCAACAGTGACTATGTGCTAGGAGTGTAGGATAGTCTTCAGTTCAGCATTTTGATGCCTATGTTGAATTTGTTACTTTTGTACAGTATGGAGTACGGTATCGAGAGCTGCAGCCAGTTGTTTTGTGTTTGATCCATATCTCTCCTATCTCTAACCAGCCGCCACTGTTTTCCTTAGGGATGCTGTCCTGCTCTCTTTCAGTCAAGCTGGTCAGCTTCCCTGCATACTCCCCCACCACCCACACTCATAGACAGGAAAAACACAGTTAATTAAAATGCCTTTAACTTGTAACATAATTATGAGTCTCTTTGTCATTTCAGATTTTTTTCCACCCTCCTTTTCATAGAACAATAGAAGCCCAGTAAAATGAAATTTGCTCTCTGTTAAGATTAGATTCCGCTTTTTCATCTGTTGAAACGTTAAGAAAATCAAAGCCGCCCAGTCTTTCCTTTCTCTTCCGCTTCACTCTTCCTCTCCTCTCACGAGCTTTGACAGCGTAACCATGGAAATGGGATGAAAAGAAGCCATAATTTTGCGGCGGGATTAATTCGGAGACATGAGCGATGCCATATGAAATCCATGTCAAAACCTTGCTGATTCTTTTTATTGCTAGCAGATCCACAGAAATCTGTTCCCTACGGCGTGTGATTTGACAGTCCAGTAGTTTTGGACTTAGTTCCTCCCTGCTACCTCTGACATGTTGACATTAAGTGGTTGCCTTGACAGATGTTACACACATTTCAATCACCATTAAGCAGAGATATTGTACAGTATTTTGGTGGTAAAAGCTGAAGTGACACATACTGATACAACTATACAGGCAACTGTCACTTTAAATGAGACGGAAATGGCAACTTCAGTAGCGATGGAAATATTTAGAGGCACAAGAAGCAAAGATCTACCACTACCATGTGTGGCCTTGTATTTTAGACTTGTGTGACATTGATCATTGTAGTGCAAGTGATTATTTTATCAGTATTATAATATATCTATTCCCTATAGTATACATGTAGGCATTTATTTTATTATCTCTGCAGTACATTGAGGCATGTTTGCAGGCCCATGCCTTTCCCTCAGCGTAGTTCTCCAGCTTTATCCATCTGCATTCAACAAGCATCACCAGACAGACACCAGACCAACGTCATTGGGGGAGATATGGAGCTCATATCTTCAGGATATACCTGCATGCAACAGGATTTATTGGCAATCCAACCAAAATCCCCCCCAAACAAATAAAAATATTTAATGTTCAGAAAGCTTGGGCTCTGCTTCCAAAGGACAGTTAGCAGTCATGAAACTTCCTCTGTATTCCAGAAAATTAAAGACGGAGGGAAAGTGGCGGTCTTGGGTTGGTGGGGGTCTTATACTGGAATATATTCTGGGAAGGCTTTCCACTAGATGCGGGGACTTGCTTCCATTCAGCCACAAGAGCATTAGTGGGGTCGGGCACTGGTGTTGGGCGATAAGACCTGGCTCGCAGTCGGCATCCCAATTCATCCCAGATGGTGAAGCATGAATCATCACTCCAGAGAACGCGTTCCCACTGCTCCAGAGTCCAATGGCAGCGAGCTTTACACCACTCCAGCCGACCCTCCATGACGGTCCCATGTTGAAAGTCCCCGAGGTGTGGCTGAAATAGCAGAATCCACTCAAATGAGTTCAGCTGCTCGGATGTACTGTGTCCTGTTCTGTGTCCGTGTTTCTTTGCTGTGCCGTGCAATGGCGACTCAGTCAGAGGAACTCTGTGTTGCCAAGGCAGACACGTTCAGGAGTCTGCCTCAGCTGGTGAGGTCAGTAATGTTGTGGAGAGGGAAGGGTCTCCATTGAGTGTCCGGACCCGTGTCACCTCTGAGATGAGAGAAAGAGCAGGAGGGTGAAGAGATGGGGTCGGTTGGCAGAGAGAGAGAGAGAGAGAGAGAGAGAGAGAGAGAGAGAGAGAGAGAGAGAGAGAGAGAGAGAGAGAGAGAGATAAATAGAGAGAGAGAGAGAGAGAGAAATAGAGAAAGAGAGAGACAGAGAGAGAGAGAGAGAGAGAGAGAGAGAGGACATAAGAGAAACAGAAGGCGGGAGAAATAGGGAGACGGGGTGGGTGGAATATATAGAGCGATGCTCATCGTCCAGGTGCCTTTTAGAAGATCACAGCACTGTTTGCAGAAACGCTCACTGACATCCCCCTCCATCGCCAGCGTTGTGATTAAAGATTAGGCTGTCACAGCAGCGCCACAGCAAGACAAGCAGAGGAGTTTTTCTCTATTAAACTTTCATAGCGGTTTATATACTGATGGTGCATTATGGATGAAGAAGAAGGTCAGGACAAGATCACAAACTCCAAACCCACTCTTTACCCATCCCTACCAGAAAACACTGCATACGGATAACGGCCCATGTTTTAGCTGGTAGGACTTCCGGGAACTTTTTTTGTTTTGTTTTGCCAGTTCTCAGATCCCTCTCCCGTGGGTTTGAGTCGGGAGGTGAGGGAAGTGTCTGCCTTTGAAATGATAAGTGGAGTCTTTCCACACCTCCGGGACTCCGACTGTCAATGAAGTCTTTTTATTATTATTATTTATCTATTGGAATTTGAAAGCATTGTCACTGAAGTCTTTGTTCAGCCGCCTGTGGTGTACTCTACGATCAACTCTGAACTTGAGCGTTGACACTGAATAGGAATGAACATGTAACCTGGTTTGAGGTCACTTAATCAGGAAAATATATGTATATATATTTTTGGTTGCATTAGATGCCGCGGTATCATCCCCTTTGAAGCTGTGCTCCCTGGTTCTGTTCTGATGTGTTTTCAATCAGGGCTTTGTATTGAATTGGCTGTAGTGCTGATAACATCTATTTGGGCTGCAATTCTTTAGGTGGTGTATACAGTACAGGAATGCTGGAGTGTATGGTAGATGTAATGGGAGGTGGTAATACAACATATCAGATATGGATGTAACAGAATGATATGTGAATTCAGGCAGACTGCCAAAAATGTTTTTCTCTGATAGAAGACCCGGCAAACATGTTGATTAGGTTTGGATCCAGAGGTTATTTACAAGCTATACAGACAAAATTGTGAAAATAATTGACATAAAATAACTTAACTTGACTGAGTATATATCTTGCAGATCTAGTAACTACATGTGACACTGACAATGAGCCCTGATAGAATGAGGAACAGAGGCATCTTTAAAAAAAGACCTGCTCTAACCTGGCAAAAAAAGCATTCAAATCTGGTCAATAGCCTTGGTAAATTATCAATAGGCAATACTGGAAACCAACGGCAACAAGTAAGTTACGCGTTTATCAAAACAACAGACAATAAGCCTTGAGACAATTGAAGCATTGATTTTTTTTTGTTTTTTTGTGACATTCAGAGGGTGAATGGGCAAGACGAAATATTGAAGTGCCTTTGAACAGGGTATGGTAGTACTGTAGGTGCAAGGCGCAACGCTTTGTGTCAAGAACTGTAACGCTGCTGTGTTTCTCACACTCAACAGTTTCCCGTGTGAATTCAAAATGGTCCACCACCCAACGGACAACCAGCCAACTTGACACAACTGTGGGAGGCATTGGAGTCAACATGGGTCAGCATCCCTATGGAACACTTTCAACACTTTGTAGAGTCCATGCCCCAATGAACTGAGTCTGTTTTGGGAAAATGGGGGGTGGGACATCATCACTGCCGTGTACAGTACCAGTCAAAAGTTTGGAAACACCTACTCATTCCAGGGTTTTCCTTTATTTTTATTATTTTCTACATTGTAGAATAATAGTGAAGACATCAAAACCATGAAATAACACATTTGGAATCATGTTGTAACCAAAAAAGTGTTAAACAAATCAAATATATTCTACATTTGAGATTCTTCAAAGAAGCAATCCTTTGCTTGATAACAGCTTTGCACACTCTTGGCATTCTCTCAACCTGCTTCATGAGGTAGGGACCTGGAATGCATTTCAAATAACAGGTATGCCTTGTTAAAAGTTCATTTGTGGAATTTCTTTCCTTCTTAATGCATTTGAGCCAATCAGTTGTGTTGTGACAACTTAAGGTAGGGGTGGTATACAGAAGGTAGCCCTGTTTGGTAAAGGACCAAGTCCATATTATGGAAAGAACAGATCAAATAACAAAGAGAAATGACAGTCCATCATTACTTTAAGACATGACAGTCAGTTAATCAGGAACATTTCAAGAAAATTTTAATGTTTCTTCAAGTGCAGTCGCAAAACCATATAGCACTATGATGAAACTGGCTTTCATGAGGACCGTCATAGGAAAGGAATATCCAGAGTAACCTCTGCTGTAGAGGACAAGTTCGTTAGAATTACCAGCCTCAGAGATTGCAGGCCAAATAAATGCTTCACAGAGTTCAAGTAACAGAAACATCTCAACATCACCTGTTCAAAGGAGACTGCGTGTATCAGGCCTTTGTGGTCGAATTGCTGCAAAGAAACCACTACTAAAGGACACCAATTAGAGAAGAGACGCTTAGTGGGACTATCATTTGTTTTTCTACAGGACAATGACCCAACACACCTCCAGGCTGTGTAAGGGGTATTTGCCCAAGAAGGAGAGTGATGGAGTGCTGCATCAGATGACCTGGCCTCCACAATCACGCAATTGAAATGGTTTGTGATGAGTTGGACCACAGAGTGAAGGAAAACAGCCAGCAAGTGCTCAGCATATGTGGGAACTCCTTCAAGACTGTTGGAAAAGCATTTCAGGTGAAGCTGGTTGAGAGAATGCCAAGAGTGTGCAAAACTGTCATCAAGGCAAAGGGTGGCTAATTTGAAGATGTAGAAAAAAAGTACAAATGAAGAAAAACCTGGAATGAGTAGGTGTGTCAAAACTTTTGACTGGTACTGTGTATCTAACAATAAAATCACCCGCGGGCCAAATTCGGCCCATAGGCCGCCAGTTGGTGAACAATGCCCTAAATGGAAGAGACCAGGCTACCGAGGCGAACAACCCATGCCTAAAGAAGGCCAGGCTTCCGAGCAAGGGTGTCATGCACCCCCAAAATCTGACGGGGCAGAATGTACGTAAGGATGACTGAGGGGTGGTCCCAATTGGAGAATTTAGCATTTTTCATACACCTGAAACACCCTTTTCCTGCAATCTAGAGCCATAATCATGATGCTTAATTTAATGTCAAAAATGCATATCTAAGCATACCTCTTGAGCAGTCTCTTCCTGACTGTTTTATTTTTTACTAAATATGATTCTCTGCATCTCTGCTAAAATCTGGGTAAAATATTGAAAAGAATGTGAGTCTTAGTTAGTACATTTAAATATCGATTACTTTCTTAAAGTCTACCAGACTTGACAGAAGTCATGCCAGCTAAGATACTGTAGTTAGACAAGCTAGCTACTCTAAGTTGATTGATAGCCTAAAATGGCTTCTTTGCAGCTTAGAAAAAAAGGTTCCAAATGTCTGTCCCCATAGGAGAACTATGGTTCTAGAATGAACGCAAAAGGGTTCTACCTGGAACCAGAAGGGGTTCTTCAAAAAGGATATCCTATGGGGACAGCCAAAGAACCGTTTTTAGTTATAGATAGCACCTAAAGAACCAGGCTACCGAGGCGCGCAACCCATGTCTAAAGCTATAGGTCATGTTCTCCTGCTCAGACTTTGCATGTATTAACCAATGGTTACGTCATCGTCTGTGCCGATTGTTGTAATTTTTTATGTGGATAGCTGATATGTAAAATACCTATCCAGACATTGTAAGATCTGGAATGAATCAGCAACATCTGATCAGAGGAACACGACCATAAACTTTACCGGCATGTGTTCACCTACACTCTTAGAAAAAAAAGGGTTCTGCGGCTGTCCCCATTGGATAACCCTTTGAAGAACCCTTTTTGGTTGCAGGTAGGTTCCAGATTGGCAATTATCAAGCAAGGAGACACACATTTCTAAATTAGTGACAGCATGATTACCAGACTATGATGTTTGTTCTTTAGCATAATGTAAAGTAACATGTTTGACAGGACATGCGAAACCATAGTTCATTTAGCAAGCAATTATGTATGTAAGACACAAGTCAGTTTGTGTGATAAGACATGGAGGGAAGTGTTCCGACGCACATGACGGTAACTCACAGGCATTGTCACACTGAACATCTCTTAATGAAGGAAAGTCCCTGTTTTGAGGATTTTTGTGGATTCACATTTGTAAGACTGTGTGTACGTGTGTTATATGGGACTCCTCTCTTTCTCCAAACCCCTTTCTTCAGCACCTGTATTAAACACCCTCTCAGACAACCCCCCCGCCTCCCCCCACAGCTCTTAGAGTGGGACCCCCTGGTCAGTATCACAGTGGGTCCTCTCTAGTCCATCAGACATCGCAGAGAGAAGTAATTCACACTCAGTCTCATTTGAGTTATTTACTCTATTACCACCCCAGCTGGCTGTCCTGGCCCTGCCCACAGAGACCCAGTAGAGGAGTGGGTACTTTCACCCACAGCTCCTGCTCCAAGAGGGCTGGTACCGCTCTCTGGGCGCTGCCATCCCAATTGGCAGCTGGCACTGCAGGGGACATTGCGCAACCATGTCTGGATAGAGAGGTTTATGTATGTATATATGTATGCGTTCTATTGTGTGTGTGTGTGTGTGTGTGTGCGTGTGTGTGTGTGTGTGCGTGTGCGCGTGTGTGTGTGTGTGTGTGCGTGTGTGTGTGTGTGTGTGTGTGTGTGTGTGTGTGTGTGTGTGTCTGCGTGTGTGTGTGTGTGTGTGTGTGTGTGCAACCGTGTGTATGTGTATGCGTATGTGCCAACCCCTCCCTACCCATTTCAGTCCAAGTCATTATCACACCCTGATGCCCCTTTCTCTCTCTCTTTCTCAGATGAACTGCTGGATTTACATGTATCTGAGGACTTGTGAGAAATAGAGTGAAAATGAAGAGTGAAGGACTGGAGAGGTGAAAGGAACACTATGATTACCACAGTTTGGAAAAAGAAGAGAGGGGGGGAGACAGTAACACCTTAAATTGTATATTTTTGGTCTCTCTCCTTATGCTTTACACAATATGTTGCTCGTTCTCTCACCTACAGTCGGATGAAGATAGCTTTTTTCTTTAGCTGCACCGAGCTCTACACAATTGAACTGATTTAATTGCGATGACATTTCCCTACCAGCCTACCAAAACAGCAGCTACAATTCAGTGTCACTCTGCTTCCGCTACTTTCCATAACTGACCTTCATTTTAAGTCAACTTGGAGCAAAAGTGTCAGTCAGTTTAGAGAAAGTTCCCACAGCCTTACAACCTGTAGAAGGTACTGAATACTTCCATGTCTGTATTCACCGGAGGAATACACCGGAGGATACAACTAACCATAGATCTAGAATCAGATGATTTTATCCCCAATTGTAACCTTAACCACTGGGATTGAAGAAATGTCTGACCCTGTATAAAGGGGCAACATTTTTCTAGTTTATTTTTCTTTCTCCCCATGGATATCTCTTTTTTGTCTCTCACTGCTCTACAATAATGGTATACAGGCCCATGTATTATTTCTCTGTACATGTATGTAAACCAGAGGGACGTATCAAGAAATGTGGATTTCAGACACTCTCCAATATTATTTGGCAATATACATTGCTCAGTCAATAAAGTTAGCCTACTGTTCCAAGATAACATTTTTGAGTTCCTGACCCCAATGGGTTGCCTACCCTCAATGGTCCCGGCTCTCCCAGGGAGGGAAACGAGTAAGGGGCTAGGAGAGAAGATGCTTGGGAAGAGCTACAGTATGTGATGGGAAGGGAACACTGGAGGTGTTCATCCCTGAAGGACAACTGAACCGTGGAATGTTGCTTGCCATGGAATGTGTAAACTCAATTGTCTTTTCCCAAAGATGTAATTATTCACACAAAAAAAGGAACAATTCTCTAATGTGGCAAATCAATCGGCATGACCAAAAGTTTGGCCTTTCTATTGTAACCAGGGAGTTAAGAAAACAACACTAATAGATTATTTGAAAGAGAAGAAAGCAAGCGCTAGTTTGTGTCTTCACATAGGGCAGCACGACTCACAGTTATTGTTTGATTAACATGAGAATTTAGCCAATTCCTCAGCTTCCTGTGTCTATGTCCGTTCTGGTCCCGGCTCTCATCTAGAGACAATCCATGTCAACATCCCCTTGTGTCACAGCAGATGAGTAGTCATGACAACAAGTGATAGCTTGCCCCACAACATTAACATCTAGGGAGATGAGTGTGTCAGAGAGTTGATGCTATTGTTTGTGTGTCTAAGTGTATATCTTCAAGAGCACATTGAGAGTGCTGCAATTGGTGTTTGCCCTGTCCTCCTCAATCAAATTCTCTTTGGTCTTTTTTTCATGCAGGTGTTGTTATTTGCTATCCCCAAAGCGTTGGTCACACCATTTAAAAAGTGAGGATGCCGTCTGCTGCTTTGCATATGTTGGGGTTTGTTTGTCTTTGAGCGCATTGGTCTGTGTGGGATTTGATTGTTGCCACTTCATAAATTACCTTCTGAACAGTTGCTCTTCTCTCTCTAACTCTCTCTCTCTCTCTTTCTTTCTCTCTCTTTTGCTCTCTACCACGTTTTCTCACACTGCTTACCTGCGTAGAAACAAACATCCACATCTTTGCTGACCTTTCAGCATGAATCTTTTAGCAAAGCTCTTTAACCTCTACATGTTTCCTGACTCACTTATTTTACAGAATCTTTAAAGCCAAACAATCACTCCCTGACCCAGCTGAATTACAATTTGCCTTTCGTTTACTAAAAAAGGAATTGTCAAACATGTAAATTAAATTAAGTGGATGGAGGCAGGGAGTTGTGATGGTAAATATTAATGTAAGTGAAAGCAGAGAAGGAATGAACGTGTTATGGAGTTGTATAGAAGGAAGGAAAGTGTTATGGAGTTGTATAGAAGGAATGAAAGTGTTATGGAGTTGTATAGAAGGAATGAAAGTGTTATGGAGTTGTATAGAAGGAATGAAAGTGTTATGGAGTTGTATAGAAGGAATGAAAGTGTTATGGAGTTGTATAGAAGGAATGAAAGTGTTATGGAGTTGTATAGAAGGAATGAAAGTGTTATGGAGTTGCAGTCACATGGCCAGACGTGTATCGTAGAGGTAACAACAAGATTATCATGATTGGCAGTATGAAATAAATATGGCCAAATATTTCGGAAGAGCCCATAATTTCATGGAGTATGTGAAGGAAGAAACCACATGGAAAAAGTGGTAAGCAAGGTCCAAAAAACATATTTTCAACAAGTCAAATTAATATATTGTTTTAGAGATTTCATGAAGCTTGTATCTAAACCAAAGTAGATCATTTTAAGATTGTTCTATACATCAGTTGGGTTCTCTATAAGCTTCAATGGGAGGTCCTAAACCTAGCAATATACAGTAAGTGCATCCTTGTAGCTGTGTGGGCTAATAGTTCTAAAACAGAAAATGGACACAGTTCAATGGATAAAGAGGTAAGATTATGTATGCTATAAGAATATGTTGAAGGCTAGCTGTATTGGGTGCAGATGACTGAACTTCTCACTTTTGTGTCTGTGTCTGCAGGTATACGGACGAGGAGGCATGCAAAGGTATGTCAACTTGTATTGGTACGTTATGCAGATCATATGTACCATCCACCTCCCTTACTACTTCAATGAAAAGCATGTAGGCCTTTATATTATGGACATGGTATGTGTATGAAAACCATTATCAAAATAGTTTTTTTTTTTCCATTCGCATTAACCACAAAATCCAAGGTAGGAATACGGTCCTGTGCATGTTTTGTTAGTCATCTATATAATTAGGATTATTTTTATTCACAGGCGTCACCCTTCCTACACCTCTGAATATAACTTGACACCTGTTTGATCACCATGCACTGCAAAATCATTCTGGCTGTGGATACGGAGAACATCAACACATTAACATCAACACGCCAGAGGATATACCCATTGGACTTGGGGCTTTGCAGGGAGTTTACCTCATAATTAGATTGTTTTATTCTGCTTTGTAACTAAAATCATAACAAACACTAACAACTAAAATATTGTCTTATTGTTCTTAATGTTATGCGCATTATTAATAATAATAATACAAATTATTAGGGTGGGGGTAGTTCAAAATATACCCCAAAAGGTTCTTCAAAATATTCTTCGAGGATCCATTAAAAGGGGTTCTTCACATCAAATCAAATGTCTTCTTTGAAGAACTTATAGGGGTTCCTCCACAGTTTCAATTTGAAGAACCCTTAAAGGTTACTCCAGGAACCTTTTCTTTTTAGAGTGTGTGACGTAACAACAGGGCCTGGCCTATGCTAAAAGTGTTTTAAAAAGTACAAAGTGGTTGTTAGGTGTCAAGCCTGGGTTAAAAGAGCATTACAATTAATACAAGACAAAAAAAGCTATTGTGATTGTGTTGTATTTAGGAAATAAAGATATCATTGGTTTTAACAAGGTAATGGTAATATTTCACTCAGTACAGAAACTAGTAGGTGGCTTAACTTACCCTGTCCTGAGGCTTAATTTACCTCATACTCAGGGTAAGTTGTGCCAAGAGACCACTTTTTGGACAAGCTATGTTTTCAAAACTAATGTTTACATGAATTGTGATTATTTACAGGGATACACAACATCCTGTAATATACATGTGTGTTGATCTTTCTGGGAAAAAATACTATATTTCCCTTGACGGAGTGATGCTGATTGTAAGGAAATTGCTCAACTTACCCCACTCTCCCCCTACTGATTACAGGCAGAGCAGAGCAAGCACGCACCCTCACCTCTCCCTTTTCATTTTCTTTCTCTCTCTCCTTCTCTCTCTTTCTACCTCCATCCATCTGTTTCTCTTTCACTCTTTCTCTGACTCTCTCTCATCCCCTTCTTCCCCTTCATCTCTCTCCCTCTCTTCCTCTGCTGTCTCTTTCTCTCACTCTTCATCCCTCTCTCTTCATCTAGCCCACCCTTTCATACTAAAGACCTACCCTGCTTCTCACTCTTTAAACAGGTTGAATTATTTGAACTGCACTCTTCAGTATTTCTCCAGACAAATCACATGAGACTCCCACCCTCCTCTTCATTATCCGTTCTTCCTCTCTTCTCTTTTTTAACAGCTCTTCAGCTCTTTCCCTCCTTCTCTCCAGCACCTAACTCATCTCTAAGCCTTAACCATGCAGCATTAAAGTGTAGAGCTGGAAAAGTGGCTTGTATTTGTTTGATGTATCCCTCTCATAGGGTACACACACAGTCACACAGATAGGCAGTTGCACACGCACGCACGCACACACACACACGCACGCACGCACGCACGCACGCACGCACGCACGCACGCACGCACACACACACACACACACACACACACACACACACACACACACACACACACAAAGTCAATGGTTGTTTAGGAGCACAACACTGGAACAGCAGTTACATACGTCCAATTTGTAAGTCGCTCTGGATAAGAGCGTCTGCTAAATGACTTAAATATAAAATGTAATGTAAATGTTCACATTGTAGCATGAAAGTACACACACGCCTATCCATCCCCCCCTACACACACACAGCACAGGGGTTTTTCATTGAGTCAGGCAGTCAAAGCCGTCCAAAGTTGGTTGTAATAATCCATTGGTTCTGTTCTCTGCTGATTCGGGGCTCTAAGCCTGTACAATTATTCAAATCCAGGCTTTTAGTTGCAACACACCTCTCTCCATGGGGCTGTGGCTCTGTAATCTTGCCTTTGGCCCTGCGTTTCAAATGGCCTTAACTCCCATAAAGAATACATATGAAGAGCAACACTAGTGGCTAATCTGCCTGTTTAAGTTGCTGAGATTTACACCTGTCATGTTGTCTCGTGCCAGGGCTTGTGGCAACTGATAGCCATAGCAGCCATTTTTTCAAGATCATCCTGTGGAGAGCCCCCTTTTTTATTAGTTATTAATCTCCTCCTCTTCCTACTCCTCCTCCTCTGCCTGCTGTCATACTTTCTAACTTGGGGAGACAAGAGATTGAATCCCCTGGCTGGTTGTGCGAGCTCGCCACTGCTGTGACGCAGGTTGTGTCACAGAAACGTAATCCTGAGTTGAGGATTGTGTGTATGTACACACAGAGAGAGCTGTAGAGAAAGGAGAGAGAGGGGTGGGTGGGGGGTGTTGGATGGAGAGGGAGAACAGGCAGTCAGAGAAGAACTTGAAAATCCAATGGTTACTTTAGGTTAACATGCTGTCAAATGTTTTTTTATGTGCTTGTTCATTTAATCTTTGTTGAGTGGGATCCTCACCCTCTGTGTTTTGGCATCTGAGTCAGCCTGTGTGTATGTGTGTGTACATGTTTGTGCACTGAGTATATTTTGTAGCAGTGTTTTGAGCTCAGGGACATTGCTGCACACATACACACACAAACACACACATACTGGAGCAAGCATTTGTAGGGCTGGGACAGCGATCAGCTCAGGACAGCTGCACAGCAGCCCCAGGTAACATGGAACTTGCAGAACCTCAAAGCAATAGGGGACCGCTGTCGTTCCGACATCTGTCTCGGCACACTCACACACATACTGTTTTCAACTGCTTTTTTTGTCTATAACAAGCTTTTGTATGAGCTGGCCACCATATGTTCCCATAGCCTCAATAACATGCTACAAGTCACACTCCCCTGAGTTCAAATGGACACAGAGCATGTGGATGTACTATCCTTTAGGAGAGTCTAGATAAGGGTTTTTAAAGACTTCTTGAACTATTTAGCTGGCAGGGTGTAGCTGTTCTTAGGCCGTTTGCTGCTGGCTGACAGGCTGTCAGGGCCTGGATGTTTACCCACTGCCAGCAGGCTAAGGCTGTACGAGCGGCCCAGGCTCGGGTGCGGTCTGGGAGGTTTAGCCCCAGTGGTGAATCTAATATCCATGTTGGCTGAACAGCGTGGGCACCATCTGGCTGTCCATCCCTCTAGGTCTGCAGCATGTCCCACACACCCATTTAGGCCTTTGTATGAGTCACACACATTCATACATACAGGCTTTGGGTATTCCGTTTTATGGTGTGACATACAGTGGTTCCTCCTTTAAAAGTTTCGAGCTAATGCCGCGACCGTTAGTGGTAGATGGTGTTTTAGCTGTTTTGTGCTTTGATAGTGATCATAACCTTATCACATTTTTAAGGGAACATTAGCTAATGTTCTGGAAATGTTCTTGGTTTGCTGTGACCCTTGTCCATGTCATGTGTTAGCTGCATTGAATTGTAAACCATAGACATAGGTTTTACAGGACTTGTTGTGTTCTTATGTTCATCTGACATAATACCATAGTTATACATAGTTAAACTAAAGCAGGAGGTACCAGTGACTTGCTCAATACGGACATGGTCATGCTACAGGACTATTACGGACTAAATCAAATCAAATCGAAATCAAATCAAATCAAATCAAATATTACAAAGGGAAACCCAACCACGAACTGCCCAGTGACGCGAGCCTACCAGATGAGCTAAATGCCTTTTATGCTCGCTTAGAGGCAAGTAACACTGAAGCATACATGCGAGCACCAGCTGTTCTGGACGACTGTGTGATAACGCTCTCGGTAGCCTATGTGAGCAAGACCGTTAAACAGGCCAACATTCACAAACCTGCAGGGCCAGACGGATTACCAGGAAGTGTACTCAAAGCATGCGCAGACAAACTGGCAAGTGTCTTCACTGACATTTTCAACCTCTCCCTGACCGAGTCTGTAATACCTACATGTTTCAAGCAGGCCATCATAGTCCCTGTGCCCAAGTAAGTGAAGGAAACCTGCCAAAATGATTACCTCCCCATAGCACTCACATCGGTAGGCATGTGCTAACATTTTAAATAAAGATATACCTTATTTATATAATTCTTCAGACACTTTGCTATGAGACAAGACATTGAGCTCAGGTGCATCCTGTTTCCATTGATCATCCTGAAGATTTTCCAACACTTGATTGGAGTCTACCTGTGATGAATTCAATTGATTCGACTTGATTGGGAAAGGCACACACCTGTCCATATATGGTCCCACAGTTGACAGTGCATGTCAGAGCAAACACCAAGCCATGAGGTTGCAGGAATTGTCTGTAGAGCTCCATGACAGGACTGTGTTGGGGCACAGATCTGGGGAAGGGTACCAAAACATTTCTACAGCATTGAAGGTCCCCAAGAACACTGTGGCCTCCATCATTCTTAAATGGAAGAAGTTTGGAACCTTCAAGACTCTTCCTAGAGCGGCCGCCTGGCCAAAATGAGCAATCAGGGAAGAAGTCCTTCGGTCAGGGAGGTGACAAAGAACCCGATAGTCACTCTGACAGTGCTCCAGAGTTGAGAGAACCTTCCAGAAGGACAACCATCTCTGCAGCACTCCACCTATCAGGCCTTTATGGTAGATTGGCCAGACACAAGCCCGCTTGGAATTTGACAGCCTGCTTAGAGATGGCCAAAAGGCACCTAAAAAGGACTCTCAAACCATGAGAAACAAGATTATCTGGCCTGAATGCCAAGTATTATGCTTGGAGGGAACCTGGCACCATCTCTACGGTGAAGCATGGCAGTGGCAGCATCATGCTGTGGGGATGTTTTTCAGCAGCAGGGACTGGGAGACTGGTCAGAACTGGGGAAAGATGAACAGAGCAAAAACAGAGAGATCCTTGATGAAAACATGCTCCATAGCACTCAGGACCTCCGACTGGGGTGAAGGTGCACCTTCCAACAGGACAACGACCCTAAGCACACAGTCAAGACAGCATTCGCTTCAGGACAAGTCTCTGAATGTCCTTGAGTGGCCCAGCCAGAGCCCGGACTTGAACCCGATCGAACAAGAATAAGAATAAGAATACACCTGTAATGAAGCAAAATGGGGGAAAAAGTCTGAGTCTGAATACTTTCAGAATGCACTGAATGCAAAGTCATCAAATTGATCAGAAATACAGTGTAGACATTGTGAATGTTGTAAATGACTATTTTAGCTGGAAACAACAGGTTTTTTATGGAAAACCTACATGGGCCCATTATCAGCAACCATAACTCTTCTGTTCCAATGGCACGTTATGTTAGCTAATCCATGTTGATAATTTTAAAAGGCTAATTGATCATTAGAAAATCCTCTTGCAATTATGTTAGCACGGCTGAAAACTGTTGTTCTGATTAAAAAAGCAATTAATTCCGGCCTTCTTTAGACTAGTTGAGTATTGATCTGTAGCATCAGCATTTGTGGGTTCGATTACAGACTTAAAATGGACAGAAACAAAGACTTTCTTCTGAAACTTGCCAGTCTATTCTCGTTCTGAGAAATTGAAGGCTAGCATCCTGAATTTGCCTCTTCACTGTTAACGTTAAGACTTGTGTTTTGCGGGTACTATTTAATGAAGCTGCCAGTTGAGGCCTTGTGAGGCGTCTGTTTCTCAAACTAGACACTATCATGTACTTGTCCTCTTGCTCTGTTGTGCACCGGGGGCCTCCCACTCCTCTTCCTATTCTGGTTAGAGCCAATTTGCACTGTTCTGTGAAGGGAATAGTAGACAGCGTTGTATGAGATCTTCAGTTTCTTGGTAATTTCTCGCATGGAATAGCCTCAATTTCTCAGATCAAGAATAGACTGACTAGTTTCAGAAGAAAGGTCTTTGTTTCTGGCCATTTTGAGCCTGTAATCGAACCCACAAATGCTGACTCTCCAGATGCTCATCTAGTCTAAGTCTTATTGCTTCTTTAATCAGGACAACAGTTTTCAGCTGTTTTAACATAATTGCAAAAGGGTTTTCTAATGATCAATTAGCCTTTTAAAATTATAAACTTGGAATAGCTACTACAATGTGCCATTGTAACACCGGAGAGATGGTTGCTGAAAATGGGCCTCTGTTTGCCTATGTACATATTCCATAAAAAAATCTGCCGTTTCCAGCTACAATAGTCATTTACAACATGAATAATGTCTACACTGTATTTCTGACCAATTTTATGTTATTTTAATAGACAAAATATTGGCTTTTCTTTCAAAAACAAGGACATTTTTAAGTGACCCCAAACTTTTGAATGGTAGCGTACATGTACATTGGACTTCAATAACGTTGACTAACCCGTATCCATGCAAATTCACTCGGTACCGATACCTCCTGCATATAGCCTCGCTATCGTTATTTTATTGTGTTACTTTTTTTTACTTCACTTTATTTAGCAATTATTTTCTCACTCTGCACTGTTTGTTAAGCGCTTGTAAGTAACCGTTTCACGGTAAGGTTGTATTCGGCGCATGTGACAAATAAAATGTGATTTTATTTGAATAGATTTATTATGAACCCCATTAGCTGTTGCCCATGTGGCAGCTACTCATCTTGTGGTTGAACTTGTATCAGTGTGCACAGAAAGAGAGGAAGTTCATGCATGTCTCACTGTCTTACAATAGAGTGTATTGTGGACCGAAACACTCATACACATCCTATCTGAGATTATAATCAATGACCATCCTTTCCCAGGCATGGAGAGTTCAGTGGTGCTGAGTGGGAGGGCTGCAGTGAGCTGATGCTATCGTGGCTATCGTGGCTTTGACAACGCTCTCTCCTCTTTGTGTTTGTAGTACGTAGCTCTGTCTCTCTCGCTCTCTTGCTCTCGCACACAAACAAACACACACTCTATCGCTCTCTCTACCTCTCTCTCTCTCCTCCTATCTTTCTCTCTACTTTTTCTCTCTCTCTCTCTCTCTCTCTCTCTCGTTCTGACTCCTGTACCTAATGTTCTGTACCACCTGTCAGTGTGTTCGGGTGCAGGGTCCTTGTGGTGATGTGTGGGTGGGCCTGGACAAGGTGCAAAATGCCCAATGACTCATTATCTGTTTTCTCCCTTGGATAGTCTGTTCAATAGCAAAACACAAGGCTACAGTCTCATTTCACATTCATCACAGACTCAAAGACGGAACTTGCTATTATCACCATTACATAATTACCTTCAACCTTCACATAATTTTTGCTTGTTTGTGAGTAATATGTCTGTCCAGTTTGTTGTGGTGGTTTTCTTCAATATTTGAATTTTGAAGTAGAGGGGAAACTCCTGTGTGACAGTTGCAAGACTAGATAACGGGGTTGAGGGTTACGTCTAGTTGTGGTCTGTTGTTGAGCTTATAACCCAGTCACAGGGGGAAATTGCTTAGGTTTGGGGTCTCTTGCTAGGGTTTGGGGTCTCCACTCTCTCTAAACAGTAGCAACTAGGGAGAAGAAGTGGCTAGCCTTTTAGTCTTTCTCCACTCCTCTATACTGTACCGACTCTCTCTAATGCAATCTCCACTCATCCTTGTTTAATCTATCCTTTCTTTTCTAACCATCTTTACCAATCACAGAGTAGGAGTTTTAAACCTCTCTTCATCCTATCATCCTTCTATACTGGATCCCTCCCCCGTCTCTGGTCACCTGTGAGCTGCCCCCCACTTTCCCTCATTTCCTGAATATCAGTATATTGGAGAAGTCCTCAGGGCTTCCTCTAAAGGGGGTTGTTTCCTTAGACTATGACCTCTGACCTTTGTGACTGCAGCATCCCAGCTGTGGGAGTGGTAGCATGGTTGGATTGTTTTGATGCAGAACAGCTCAAGACAGATACACAGATGAACACAACACACACACACACACACACATTTCAATGATCATAAAGAGTTTGATTGTGTAATATCTTCAGTTAATTGGAAGCCCTACTCCTACAGTAGTAGTGCTGGGTTTTAACTGCACCAGGCCTGTGGCTAATATTCCCACGTGAGTATTATTTATGTGTTATCATATAATGGCTTAAACGCCAAAAACTGCAGGGTATTTCTTTCCATGGAATGTACATTTTATTAAAGGCAATATGTGGAATTATATAAGGGATCATAATCTGACCAGCGTAACACCAGCGCATGATCATTCAACACAGACTCAGACGGCTCATGTTTCGTCCCCACACACTGGAATCAAATGGTGCAAAGCCAGGAGCATATAGGCTTTCAACACTCTCATTTTACCCTGTATTTTCCTAGCACCATAGCTGTGAAATGTCTTCCAGTTTTATATACATTGAGTGGACACATGCCAAATTGGGAGGACCATTCTAGATCTAGAGCGAGGGGCCTTGTCAAAATCCGTAAGTCTGACATGTTTCAGAAAATTGCCCGCAACGTGGTGAAGTGGTGTGGAATGGTGGGTTGGACTGTCGGATTGTTGCCTTTAATACTGAGATCACTACTACAGCCTCTCGCTCATTCCATTTGAGAGAGAGAGTGAGAGTGGGAGAATGTATGGGTTAAGCAACTCGCCCAACGAGAGAGAGATCCTCCGAAAGCACTTCCATGTCCATACTATTATCCATTTTTCACGTCCAATTGCTCTGTTACGGTAATCGTCAGAGGCCCACCATGGGCCGATTACTCACAGCTGACTTCAGAGGGGCCTGTGGAACACTCCCGCCATTCTCCTGCTGGCTCTTTATGCACTATTAACCCATTCCTGCTTATTAATTCCCTCCCAGTCATTCCGGAGCGGCCACTGCATGATATCCGTCATCATTCCATGCCTATTAGCAGAACGACCAACAGTTATTCTGTGTGCACTACCGTAGTCCTGTTTTCTGCTCCGCTCTTGAAGGAAATGTAATCGCTTGAGTGCTGTGCACAGAGACAAGAACAATTTATGTTCCGCTTTTATGAGGTAATCTTGGAGTTGTTAGATGTTTTTCATATCAGCAGTTGTCCAAGTTCATTTCTGCATGTCTTTAGTGGCTAAATGCTCCTAGGAAGGTTATTGTGAAGGTGTCTGTAAAATTCTATTGTTTTTAATCTCATTTGTTGGTAACAGCTCATAGGCCACATGATTTGTTTCAACATTGTAAAGGCCATTTGCAAGGTTATTGAGAAGGTAACACTTCATTTTAATGGGGTCCTTGTTACAGTGTCATTACAAATGATAAGCATACCCATAACATGATGCAGCCACCCCCATGTTTGTAAATATGAAGAGTGGTACTAAGTGATGTGTTTGTGTTGGATTTGCCCCAAACATAATACTTTGTATTCAGGACATAAAGTTCCTTTCTTTGACACATTTACTTTTTTTTTTTTGTTGCTAACAGGATGCATCTTTTAGAATATTTTTATTATGTACAAGCTTCCTTATTTTCACTCTGTCATTTGGGTTAGAATTGAGGAGTAACTACAATGTTGTTGATCCGTCCTCAGTTTTCTACTATCATAGCCATTAAACTCTGTAACTGTTTTAAAGTCACAATTGGCATCATGGTGAAATCGCTTTATTTTTAAATGGTTATAATGATTATTTTATCTTCATGCCGGTCTTCATCCGTAAACGTCAGTTAAATGGTTGTACAGTAATTGTGCCAGTTGTGGAATCCAATTGGCTGCTTGAGAATTAGCTAACTTAGAATGCTGAAGAAAAAGGCAGTTAAAAAAAAACTAGCAGTATTTCAATCTTCTCCAATTTGCGACATGGATAATGGGATAATAGTAGTACACCTTCCATCCTTGGATGGAGATATGTCTTCAAGCCAAATCCCTTGTCTGTCACCGTGGCATAGGAGCATTTCTACTTGAAGGCAGACTGAACTTAAGTTGAGTTTTGGATAGCTTATAATAGTAAAATTCTTTTGAAATATATTTTCTTAATTTCATAATGTTTCTTCTGTTACGGTTTTCTTCCGTCGAAAGAGAGTCGGACCAAAATGCGGCGTGGTTAATTCGATATATCTTTAATAGACGAAAAGACACGAACAATACAAAAACAACAAACGGAACGTGAAAAGCTATACAGCCTATCTGGTGACAACTAACACAGAGACAGGAACAATCACCCACGAAATACTCAAAGAATATGGCTGCCTAAATATGGTTCCCAATCAGAGACAACGATAATCACCTGACTCTGATTGAGAACCGCCTCAGGCAGCCATAGACTATGCTAGACACCCTACAAAAACCCCAAGAAAAAAATGCACCACAATAACCCATGTCACACCCTGGTCTGACCAAATAAATGAAGACAAACATAAAATACTTCGACCAGGGTGTGACAGAACCCCCCCCCCCTAAGGTGCGGACTCCCGGACGCACATCAACACAATAGGGAGGGTCCGGGTGGGCGTCTGTCCATGGTGGCGGCTCCGGCGCGGGACATGGACCCCACTCTATCAATGTCTTAGTTCCTCCCCCTCGCGTCCTAGGATAGTCCACCCTCGCCGCCGACCATGGCCTAGTAGTCCTCACCCAGAACCCCGCTGGACTGAGGGGCAGCTCGGGACTGAGGCAGCTCGGACTGAGGGGTAGCTCGGGACAGAGGGGTAGCTCGGGACTGAGGGGAAGCTCAGCACTGAGGGGAAGCTTAGCACTGAGGGGAAGCTCAGCACTGAGGGGAAGCTCAGCACTGAGGGGAAGCTCAGCACGGAGAGGAAGCCCAGCACTGAGAGGAAGCTCAGCACTGAGAGGAAGCTCAGGCAGGTAGTTGGATCTGGCAGATCCTGGCTGGCTGGCGGATCTGGAAGAGTCTGGTTGACTGGCGGATCTGGAAGAGTCTGGTTGACTAGCAGATCTGGAAGAGTCTGGCTGACTGGCAGATCCTGGCAGACTGACGGATCTGGCTGCTCCATGCTGACTGGCGGCTCTGGCTGCTCCATGTAGACTGACAGCTCTGGCGGCTTCTTGCAGACTGGCAGCTCTGGCGGCTCCTTGCAGACTAGCAGCTCCTTGCAGACTGGCAGCTCCTTGCAGACTGGCAGCTCCTTGTAGACTGGCAGCTCTTTGTAGACTGGCAGCTCCTTGCAGACTGACAGCTCTGGCTGCTCCATGCAGACTGGCAGCTCTGGCTGCTTCATGCAGACTGACACCTCTGGCTGCTCCATGCAGACTTGACAGCTCTGGCTGCTCCATGCAGACCGACAGCTCTGGCTGCTCCCTGCAGACTGGCAGCCCTGGCTGCGCTGAACAGGCAGGAGACTCCAGCAGCGCAGGAGAGGAGAAAGGCTCCGGCAGCGCTGAACAGGGAGGAGACTCCGGCAGCGCTGTAGAGGAGGAAGGCTCTGGCTGCGCTGAACAGGTGGGAGACTCCGGCAGCGCAGGAGAGGAGAAAGGCTCCGGCAGCGCTGAACAGGGAGGAGACTCCGGCAGCGCAGGAGAGGAGGAAGGCTCTGGCTGCGCTAAACAGGCGGGAGACTCCAGCAGCGCTGTAGAGGAGGAAGGCTCTGGCTGCGCTGAACAGGTGGGAGACTCCGACAGCGCAGGAGAGGAGAAAGGCTCCGGCAGCGCTGAACAGGCAGGAGACTCCGACAGCGCTGTAGAGGAGGAAGGCTCTGGCAGCGCTGAACAGGCGAGGCGCACTGAAGGCCTGGTGCGTGGTGCTGGCACTGGTGGTACTGGGCCAAGAACACGTACAGGAAGCCTGGTGCGAGGAGCTGCCACCGGAGGACTGGTGTGTGGAGGTGGCACTGGATAGACCGGACCATGCAGGCGCACTGGAGCTCTTGAGCACCGAGCCTCACCAACCTTACCTGGCTCGATGCCCACTCTAGCCCGGCCAATAAGAAGAGCTGGTATGTACCGCACCGGGCTATGCACCCGCACTGGATACACCGCGCGCTCCACAGCATAACACGGTGCCTGCCCGGTCTCTTTAGCCCCCCAGTAAGCACAGGAAGTTTGCGCAGGTATCCTACCTGGCGTAGCCATACTCCCTGTGAGCCCCCCCCAATACATTTTTGGGGCTGACTCTCGGACTTCCATCCGCGTCGCCGTGCTGCCTCTTCATACCAGTGCCTCTCCGCTTTCGCCGCCTCCAGTTCTTTGGGGCGGCGATATTCTCCAGGCTGTGCCCAGGGTCCTTTTCCGTCCAAAAGACTCCTCCCAAGTCCAGAAGTCCTGTGATCGCTGTTCCTCGCGATAAACAGGGGGAGTTGGCTCAGGTCTGAACCCTGACTCTGCCACACACTCCCTGAGCCTCCCCCCCAAGAAATGTTTGGGGCTGACTCTCGGGCTTCCTTCTGCGCCGCCGTGCTTTTCTCTTCAACTCCATTCTCCCATAACCCTCCTCGCACTGCTCCAGCGAATCCCAGGCGGGCTCCGGCACTCTCTCTGGGTCGACCGCCCACCTGTCTATCTCCTCCCAAGTAGTATAGTCCATACTCTTGCTGTCCATAACGTCCTCCCATGTCCATTCCTCTTTTAGCTGCTGTTGCTGTCGCTGCCTGTCACCACGCCGCTTGGTCCTCTTGTGGTGGGTGATTCTGTTACGGTTTTCTTCCGTCGAAAGAGAGTCGGACCAAAATGCAGCGTGGTTAACTCGATACATCTTTAACCTGTTAGTACTCTAGGGGCAGTATTTCATTTTTGGATAAAAAGACGTGCGCAATATTTTGTCACGAAAAGATGCTCGAATATGCTTGGAATTGATAGTTTTGGAAAGAAGACAGTCTTACGTTTCCAGAACTGCAAAGATTTTCACTGTGAGTCCCTTAGAACAAATGCTTCGGGCAAAACCAAGATGTATGACCGACCAGGAAATGCACAGGATTTCTGAGGCTACGTTTTCCATGATCGCCTTATATGGCTGTGAATGCGACAGGAATGAACGGACTCTTTATCTTGTTTCCCCAAGGTCTCTGCAGCATTGTGACGTATTTGTAGGCATATCATTGGAAGATTGACCATAAGAGACTACAATTGCCAAGTGTCCCTCTTGGTGTCTGCGTGGCATTTGGTGCGCAAAACTCAGCTCCCAGTATTTTTCCATTCGAATTTCAGAACAAACCAGGCTACAAGGACGGTGCTTTCAATGGAGAGATATATGACAAACCACCTTCAGGATTGATTCAAACAACGTTTTCCATGTTTCAGTCGATATTATGGAGTTAATTCGGAAAAAAGTTCGACATGTAGGTGACTGAATTTTCGGTTAGTTTCGGTAGCCAAATGCATAGTAACAAAAGGGAACGATGTGTCCTACACAAGAATCTTTCAGGAAAAACTGGACATCTGCTATGTAACTGAGAGTCTCCTCATTGAAACATCTGAAGTTCTTCAAAGGTAAATTATTTGATTTGATTCCTTTGGCTGGTTTTTGTGAATATGTTGCGTGCTAAATGCTAACGCTAAATGCTAAGCTAGCTATCACCACTCTTACACAAATTATTGATTTTCTCTGGTTCTAAAGCATATTTTGAAAATCTGAGACGACAGGATTGTTAAGAAAAGGATAAGCGTGAGAGCAGGCATATTTATTTCATTTCATTTGCGATTTTTAGAAATCGCTAACGTTGCGTTATGGTAATGAGCTTGAGGCTGTAGTTACGCTACCGCATACGGGTTTGGGCGGACTATGAGGTTAATAGACTAAAAAACACGAACAATACAAAAACAACAAACGGAACGTGAAAACCTATACAGCCTATCTGGTGACAACTAACACAAAGACAGGAACAATCACCCACGGAATACTCAAAGAATATGGCTGCCTAAATATGGTTCCCAATCAGAGACAACGATAATCACCTGACTCTGATTGAGAACCGCCTCCGGCAGCCATAGACTATGCTAGACACCCCACAAAAACCCCAAGACAAAAACGCACCACAATAACCCATGTCACACCCTGGTCTGACCAAATAAATGAAGACAAACATAATATACTTCGACCAGGGCGTGACATCTTCAGATCAGGCAAAAAATAAATATACATATTATTATTATTTGACAGTGAAAATGTAGATGCCCCAAGGGCATGGCATTGGCTGCTATTTGTATTTGTTGAGGACCGGCTATTCTAGTGTTAAAGAACAATTCCACCATTTTATAAACAGTTATTATGCTATTAATATTTATATGCACAAATTTTGTTTGTCGTACTGCATGATTCCTCGTTTTTGTCATTTTGAAGCTTCTGTATTTCCCTCGTCTACAGCATTTTATCTCCCATGATGCAATGCTTCGCCTGCAGTTAGCTTAGCTAACTGCCTATCAAGCCCAGTTGAAGCTTAATCTAAATATATTTTTATGTCATAAGCTTTTGACATTACTTTTGGGTTGTAAATATATTACAATGTATGCATTAATGTCACGCTGAATATATGTTCATGCCAATGTCACCAATCAACTGCAATTCACTCAAAAATCATTTGAATTTGGATGGTAACTAGCTACGCTAACCATAACACAGAGTTACTGTATCTAGTTAGCATGATAGGTGGTTGGACTGCTAATGTTACATCCAAAATAATAGTGTTTGCAAAAATAACATACATTTTAGAGACTGTCTTCAACTACAGTCCAAACAACATGTAGCCATTTTAGAAGAACTCACCATTTATTATGAAATTTGCAGACAAATCATTTAGGAATCCTAGTCTCTCAGCCTGTATCTTTGTGTCACGGGATACTAGGAGTGGTAGGTTGGAATCAGGCGCAGAGAGCAGGGTTCAGTATATCAGCCCAAAACACAGGACCAAACAGTCCGGAGAATACACACATGAAAACCACAATCCAACAGAGTGACAAAAAACAATCCCGCACAAAACAAGGGTGGGACAACCTACTACATATAGGGAAGCTAATTAAACTAAAATACAAACAGGTGAAACTAATAAGACAAAACCAACAGATAAACGAAAAAGGGATCGGTAGCGGCTAGTAGGACGGTGACGATGACCGCCGAGCACCACCCGAACAGGCAGGGGAGCCAACTTCAGCGGAAGTCGTGACAGTACCCCCCCCCCCCCCCCCTGACGCGCGGCTCCCGCAGCGCGCCGCCACCGGCCTCGAGGACTACCCGGAGGACAAGGCGCCGGGCGATCCGGGTGGAGGCGGTGGAAATCTCTCAGGAGAGAAGGGTCCAAAATGTCCCCCACCGGAACCCAGCATCTCTCCTCCGGACCGTACCCCTCCCAGTCCACGAGGTACTGTAGGCCCCCCACCCGGCGTCTCGAATCCAGAATGCCACGAACCGTGTACGCCGGGGACCCCTTGATGTCCAGAGGGGGCGGAGGGACCTCAGGCGCCTCACCTTCTTGCAGGGGACCAGCCACCACCGGCCTGAGGAGAGACACATGAAACGAGGGGTTAATACGGTAATACCTAGGAAGTTGTAACCTGTAACACACCTCTTTATTCTCCTCAGGACTTTGAACGGCCCCACACACTGCGGCCCCAGCTTCCGACAGGGCAGGCGGAGGGGCAGGTTTCGGGTCGAGAGCCAGACCCTGTCCCCCGGTGCAAACACGGGGGCCTCATTGCGGTACTGGTCAGCGCTCCTCTTCTGCCGTTCTCCCGCTAACCTTAGCGAGTCCTGGACGGCTTTCCAGGTGTCCTTGGAGCGCTGTACCCATTCCTCAACCACAGGAGCCTCGGTCTGGCTCTGATGCCATGGGGCCAGGACCGGCTGGTAACCTAACACACACTCAAAAGGGGACAAGTTAGTTGAGGAGTGGCGTAGGGAGTTCTGAGCGAGTTCAGCCCAAGGAACATACCGTGCCCACTCACAAGGCCGGTCCCTGCAATAGGACCGCAGAAACCTGCCCACATCCTGGTTTATGCGCTCCACCTGCCCATTACTCTCGGGGTGAAAACCTGAGGTTAAGCTGACCGAGACCCCCAGTCTCTCCATAAATGCCCTTCACACTCTGGACGTGAATTGGGGACCCCGATCAGAAACGATGTCCTCAGGCACCCCATAGTGCCGGAAGACATGGGTAAACAAGGCCTCCGCAGTCTGCAGTGCCATATTTTGGACGACAGCAGGATGTTCATGAAGTCCTCTCTGGGCTGGTGGGAGATCAGTGGGATGAGGGGCCCACTGGCCGGAAAGGGGGAACCCCTTCACTCGGAGCACCTCAGGGGGGACACACAAGTTAACTTAGCACAGCATTCATAGGGCCCCATAGAATCCATTTGATTTTTTGCCTGTCAGTTTCTTTTTTCCAGTTTTCCATTTTTCACTCTCAAAATCACACGTTTTTAATAGAAAAACAACCCAATTGGATGTTCTAAGTCCACAACAATGCTTAATCCATATCAGGAGAATTGTTGAGGTCTGAGAAAAATAGAAGCTATTTAGATTTTTGGGAATAGTTACCCTTTAACAATAGAATTGCACGGCCTCGAGGGACCCCCATTCAAGCTAATGAGCATTCATTCTGACTGCAACGTTCTAACAATGTAATTAATACAAGTCATATATGCTATTGCAAAATCATTATTTTGTTGTGTTTGTGAAGGTCTTAAGTAACATTAGAATGATAAATGAATTTATATTTCAAATAACACAATAGCATTTTCATTCGTTATATGTTCGTTATATGTTATGTTATACAGTATGTAAAAAAAAAACTATGAACTAGAACTATGCAATCAAATGTGCTGGAACCCGGTAACAGCTTATTTTTATAATGACAAAAAATATAAATACCAAAAATCACCCAGATGAATGGTCAAGTGATGAAAACATCAGTAGCCTAAACATAATTATAGCTACAAGTGTATTTGATAAACAGTGAAAATCAGCACAAACTCAATAATGTCACAATTGATAAAGAAATAAACTATAAATACACTATTCCATTCAAGGTAGGGAATGTTGTAAAATATAGTATTTATAAATAGGTCAAATATACCATTAGAAGAAAGGACAATTAATGAAATAATACATCTTCAACTATAAGGAGCTGGAACACAAATGTACTCAGAATGAATCAACACGGTAGAGATTAAAAACACAGGAAACAGGGGACATAGAAGGCACAGTATGTGGGTATGTACAGTTGTATATGTGGGGGAGTGGTTGTGATGGAAGATGGGGTGTGTGTTTGTGTGATTGGAAAAGTGTATTGAGTTAAGTGAGGGAAAAAGGAAAATGGTTGCAAAATCCAAAGCTAGGAGCTGTGACAGAGAAAGATTTTTAAATTTTGTGCAGATATGGAATGTATTCAGAAAGTATTCAGACCCCTTGACATTTTCCACATTTTGTTATGTTATAGCCTTATGCTAAATTGAATTGAAAAAAAAAAAATCATAAATCTACACACAATACCCGATAATGACAAAGCAAAAACTGTTTTTTTTTTTACATTTTTGCAAATGTTATACAAATAAAAAACGGAAATATTACATTTACATAAGTGTTCAGGCTCTTTACTAAGTACATTGTTGAAGCACCTTTGGCAGCCTCGAGTCTTCTTGGGTATGACGCTGTAACCTTGGCACACCTGTATTTGGGGAGTTTCTCCCATTCCTCTCTGCAGTTCCTCTCAAGCTCTGTCAGGTTGGATTGGGAGCGTCACTGCACAGCTATTTTCAGGTCTCTCCAGAGATGTTCGATTGGGTTCAAGTTCGGGCTCTGGCTGGGCCACTCAAGGACATTCAGAGACTAGTCCCAAAGCCACTCCTATGTTTTCTTGGCTGTGTGCTTAAGGTTGTTGCCCTGTTGGAAGGTGAACCTTCAGGCCAGTCTGAGGTCATGAGCGCTTCTCCCCCGATTACTCAGTTTTGCCAGGCGACCAGCTCTAGGAAGAGTCTTGGTGTTTCCAAATTTCTTCCATTTAAGAATGATGGAGGCCACTGTGTTCTTGGAGACCTTCAATGCTGCAGAAATGTTTTGTAACCCATCCCCAGATCTGTGCCTCGACACAATCCTGTCTCGGAGCTCTACGGACAATTCCTTCTGGTTTTTGCTCTGACATGTACTGTCAACTGTGGGACCTTATATTAACAGGTGTATGCCTTTCCAAATCATGTCTAATTAATTTAATTTACCACAGGTCGACTCCCGTCAAGTTTTAGAAACATCTAAAGGATGATCAACGGAAACAGGATGCACACTTGGACAATCTGAGAGGGGGAAAATTATTCTGTCCCTGGATACACAAAATAATCGAATGGTCTGACTTCACAAAGGTGCTTGGGAAAATGGCCACAACGGGGGACCAGCATGTGTGTGTTTCGTGGGAAAGGGGTGTATCCAAGCTCAATCAGCTAGGATTAGACATTGCTTAATCAAATCTCTGCATTGTTGCTCAAACAGCTACAATTGTATACATATTCACACATCAAGTGTCCCTTGAGTTGGGTTTAGGGTTAGAACAACTGTGAAAAATCTGAGCTTGTGGTTGTTTGTGAGGGAGGGGTGGGGAAAGTGTGTGTATGTTTCCCACTTCTGTTGCTATGGGGAACAGCATAGGATGAATCACAACGGTTTGATTCCCAAAAAAGTAAGTTTTGCAATGTCAGTCCTGGTTATATTTAACAATCCTTCGTAGGAAGTGCCTGCATTATTAAGCATATTATTTGTTGATTGTGGAAAGAAATTAAGATATACAATTTTTTTTTTCATATACACTACCGGTCAAAAGTTTTAGAACACCTTCTCATTCAAGGGTTTTTCATTATTTTGTACTATTTTCTACAATGTAGAATAATAGTGAAGACATCGAAACTATGAAATAACACATTGAATCATGTAGTATCCAAAAAAAGTGTTTAAGATATCGAAATATATTTTATGGAATTCTCTCAACCAGCTTCACCTGGAATGCTTTTCCAGCAGTCTTGAAGGAGTTCCCACATTTGCTGAGCACTTGTTGGATGCACTTGTTGGAGGTCAAGGGATTATGGAGGAGAGGACATCTGATGCAGCACTCCATCACTCTCCTTCTAGGTAAAATAACCCTTACACAGCCTGGAGGTGTGTTGGGTCATTGTCCTGTTGAAAAACAAATGATAGTCCCACTCAGCCCAAACCAGATGGGACGGTGTTATCACTGCAGAATACTGTGGTATCCATGCTGGTTAAGTGTGCCACCCCATAGCACCTCCTCCTCCATGCTTTACGGTGGGAAATACACATGCGGAGATCATCCGTTCACCCACACCGCGTCTCACAAAGTATCAAAATACAGAGAGGTGTTGGTAAAGGTATATTGTCCTGCTAATAGTCCATAATGGGCTATTATAATACTATGCATGGTGTCCAGGTCAGGCTAACCAAACCATTTCTTTATCAAAGACTATCACAAAGAACGTTGGTACTTATTTATTTTTATCCAAAACCATGAATGTGTGAGTTACTCAGCTTTATGTAGGTGCCAGCTATATGATTGTGCCATCAAGTTGATAATATATAATGATATTTTGGATATAAGCCACCTCCTTTTGTTTATTAGGCTATAGCAAAACAGCATAACGGTCCGGACGGCCCTTGTTGTGCCTGTTGATAAGTTGGTGAACTTCTGTTGTCAGAAGAGGATTGGAAATGTCAGGGTGAAACAACGACCTGATGAACCCGCCAGGTATGATGACTCTACCTATCGTAGGTGGAGTTCCAGAGCTTACAGGTGATGCTGGCGTGGATTGTGACTCCATCTCGTTCCTCGCCCTCTTCAACGCGTCATTCTCCGCCCGACTCTCCGCCAATGCCGCCTGGCTCTGGACCAATGCATCAGCTGTCGCTCGTATCTCTGCCCTCCGATAACTTTTCTCTTTCTCTTTCTGCCTTCAATGACTCAATCTCAGTCTTCAATGTTTGAATCTGATCCATCTGCACCTTCATCAGATGAGCAGAATGGTACCGCCCTGAGCCCACATCGATTACAGTGGCCTATGATAGAAACGGTAGATCAATTAAGAATTAAAAGTGACTCCAACACACAAATGCTGCGTACACATTTTAAGAATCTAGCAACACTAACCGCTTTCTTAGCAACCATGCATTTTTAGGTGCGGCCCGTGGTCCAGCTCTTTGTCCACTGATCTCCACGGATGGTGGTCGACATGTTTGTATGCTCTGCAAAAACACGTTTTTAGTACGTAATCATAAAAAAATTATATTGAACCTTTATTTAATTATCAATTGTATTACACGGTATGCCTAAACATTGACAGGCTATATAAAAATTTTTAAAGTCTTCTCGTGTTTACGGGCTTAACCCTGGAATGGGTAGCACCATAGAAAGAAGCTGTCTTCGTGAAAACGATGTCCATTTTGTCTGTTTTTTGGTCGCAATGTAATTTCTTTCGGATAGAGGAATGTTAGTCAGGCTATAAAAAGTCTATTGTCCTGCTAATCGGGCTACAAGTGTTTGGAAACCTGTTTTCAAAATTCCAGCAGCTGTCCATTCTTTATTGTAACCACAATGTCACAAATCATTTGTATATACCTTTCCAATTACTTTTAGAGTTTGGGATTTACAAAGGTGTGCTTTTCATGTCATTTTCGTTAAATCCAGTTCAGATTTAAGTATAACTTTTGAGTGACGCCTTTAGTGAGAAGTCTAATGCTTTAACATTTAATAATATCTGGCTTTCGAATTCATATCTCAGGGGTATTTTTCACGCCATTATTAGTTACATTATCTTAGTTTGAACATGCAGATTGACACTAAGAACAGCGGGAATGTTTCCCTAATCAGCACCATTATTAGTGCAATGCCCCTTAATGTGTTGCTCTGTGCTACCCAGTGGGGCGGGATGGGGGTCAACCCCCCCACCCTCACCCCCTATCCTCCTCCTCCCTCTCCCCATGGGCTAGGTCAGTCTTCTGTGTGAGGCTCTGCTGCCCATCCAGTGCCCCCTGCCCTCGTGCCTTGAACCTCGCACGCCCACCGCTGTTTCAATGGATACAGCTGGAGAACTGCAAGACAATCCCATTGTGCGCCACTCGGGAGCCCTGACCAATATGACCAATATATACAATTACTTAAAAATCATACAATGTGATTTTTGTGATTTTTGTTTTAGATTCCGTCTCTCACAGTTGAAGTGTACCGATGATAAAAATGACAGACCTCTACATGCCTTGTAAGTAGGAAAACCTGCAAAATCGGCAATGTATCAAATACTTGTTCTCCCCACTGTATATGACCAAAACATATTAAATTTTACTAGGAATGGCAAGCCAGACAAAATTAAACTGGCCTATTTATATAATGAATATTCATTTGGAGGGTAGAAATGTGTAAATATTAAAGCGTTACACCTCTCACCAGGCTGCAGTCATACAAAAGCTATACTTAAATTGGAACCGGTTCTCTAGCAGATTAGTAAGAATGTCACAACCCCATGTTCAAGAAACTATATTTACAGCTCTGGAAAAAATTACCACTGCAGAGACCACTGCAAAATGATCAGTTTCTCTGGTTTTACTATTTATAGGTATGTGTTTGGGTAAAATGAACACTTTTGTTTCACTCTTTAAAATACTGACAACATTTCTTCAAATGCTAAATAAAAATATTGTAATTTATAGCATTTATTTGCAGAAACTGACCTCTCAAAATAACAAAAAAGATGCAGTGTTGTCAGACCTCGAATAATGCAAAGAAAATAAGTTCATATTCATTTTTAAACAACACCATACTAATGTTTTAACTTAGGAAGAGTTCAGAAATCAATATTTGGTGGATTAACCCTGATTTTCAATCACAGCTTTCATGTGTCTAGGCGTGCTCTCCACCAGTCTTTCACATTGATTTTGGGTGACTATATGTCACTCTTTATGCAAAAATTCAAGCAGCTCGGCTTTGTTTGATGGCTTGTGACCATCAATCTTCCTCTTGATCACATTCAAAGGGGTTCAGGTCGGGAGATTGGGCTGGCCATCACAGGGTTCAGCCTTGATGAAGTTCCCCCAGATCATCACCGGTGATTGTGGAGGCTAGGACATCTGATGCAACACTCCATCACTCTCCTTCTTGGTTAAATAGCCCTTAGATAGCCTGGAGGTGTGTTGGGACAATGTCCTGTTGAAAAACAAATGATAGTCCCAATAAGCGCAAACCAGATGGGATGATGTATCGCTGCAGAATGCTGTAGTAACCATGCTGGTTAAGTGTGCCTTAAATTCGAAATAAATCTCCAACAGTGTCACCAGCAAAGCACCCCCACATTATCACACCTCCTATTCCATGCTTCACGGTGGGAACCACACATGCAGAGGTCATCCTTTCATCTACTCTGCGTCTCACAAAGACACGGCGGTTGGAACCAAAAATCTAACATTTGGACTCATCAGACCAAAGTACAGATTTCCACCGGTGTAATATCTGTTGCTTGTGTTTCTTGGCACAATCAAGTCTCTTCTTCTTATTGGTGTCCTTTTGTAGTGGTTTATTTGCATCAATTTGACCATGAAGGCCTGATTCATGTATTGTTCTCTGAAAAGATGTTGAAATGTGTCTGTTACTTGAACTCTGTGAAGCATTTATTTGCGCTGCAATTTCTGTGGCTGGTAACTCTAATGAACTTATCCTCTGCAGCAAAGGTTACTTTTGGTCTTCCGTTCTTGTGGCGGTCTTAATGAGAACAAGTTTCATCATAGCCCTTGATGGTTTTTGCAACTGCACTTGAAGAAACTTTCAAATTTCTTGAAATGTTCCTGATTGACTGACCTTCATGTTTTAAAGTTGAGATGGACTGTCATTTTTCTTTGCTTATTTGAGATTCTCTTTTGATATTATGGACTAGGTATTTTACCAAATATGGCTATCTTCTGTGTAGCACCCCTACCTTGTCACAACACAACTGATTGGCTCAAATGCATTAAGAAGGATATAAATTCCACAAATTAACATTTTACAAGGCACACCTGTTAATTGAAATGCATTTCAGGTGACTACCTCATGAAGCTGGTTGAGAGACTGCCAAGAGTGTACAAAGCTGTGATCAAGGCAAAAGGTGGCTACTTTGAAAAATCTCAAATATAACATGTATTTTGTTTTGTTCAAAAGTTTTTTGATTAATACATGATTCCATATGTGTTTTTTTCATAGTTTTGATCTCTTCACAATGTTATTCTACAATGTAGAAAATAGTTAAATAAAGAAAAACCCTGGAATGAATAGGTGTGACCAAACTTTTGACTGCTACTGTATTTACCCAAAAATATATGGGGGATTGGAAATTATCCAGATAATTACATTGATAGAAGGCACAATGTTTCTGCAATATTAAGCCCGATATACCACCCCCAGGGTCAATATGACAGTGGCAAAAATAGTAAATTATTGTCAGCTCGTGCTTACATGGTGTACATCTGTCACGTCGTGTATGTAGGTGGCAGAAAAGTCAAGCGCAGGAGAATCAAACTTGGTATAAATTGAGTATTTTAATAACTTAAAACACAAACTCCAAAACCAAAGTCCATAATAAAATAAATGTGGGTACAAGAACCCCGTCGCACACCAATCCATAAAACATGAACATAACAATAAACAATCTCTGACAAGGACATGAGGGGAAACAGAGGGTTAAATACACAACATATAATGAATGGGATTGGAACCAGGTGTGTAGGAAGACCAGACAAATCAAATGGAAAATGAAACATAGATCAATGATGGCTAGAAGACTGGCGACGTTAATCGCCGAGCACCGCCCGAACAAGGAGAGGCATCGACTTTGGCAGAAGTCGTGACAACGTCTTTATGCGATGGCGTTAGTATTATCATGTCCAGTTTGTAACATCTCCATGTCACATAAACAATAAAAGGTTTTGAGTGTGTTGTTTTTAGCTTGAGATGTAGGGTCTGCTCTATCAGTGATGGTATTTTGTGCTGATAATCTGTGTTTAAAATTGAGCACACATCTATGCAATCTCCATAGACAAACAGTGGCAGTAAAATGGTCCATACTGAAGAGTTCAGTGACTTTCAACATGGCACCGTTATAGGATGCCACCTTTCCAACACGTCAGTTAGTCAAATTTCTACCCTGCTGGAGCTGCCCTGGTCAACTGAAAGTGCTATTATAAGTGGAATCGTTAAGGAGCAACAACAGCTCAGTCACAAAGTAATATGCCATACAAGTTTACAGAATGGCAGCGATAGGTGCTGAGGCTTAAAATCAGGTAAAAAGCATCTGTCCTCGGTTGCAACACTCACTACAATGTTTCAAACTGCCTTTGGAAGCATCGTCAGCACAAGAACTGTTCGTCGAGATCTTCATGAAATGGGTTTCCTTGGCCCTGCAGCTGCACACAAGCCTAAGATCAATGTGCGCTATGCAAGCATCGGCTGGAGTGGTGTAAAGCTCACACCATTGGACTCTGGAGCAGTGGAAATGCATTCTCTGGATTGAAAAATCATGCTTCACCATCTGGCAATCTGACGGATGAATCTTCGTTCTACACAGAGCCCTGACCTCAACCCCATCAAACACCTTTGGGATTACTTGTAACGCAGACTGACTGTGGCTGAATGGACGCAAGTCCCAGCAGCAATGTTCCAACATCTACTGGAAAGCCTTCTCAGAAGAGTGGAGGCTGTTATAGAAGCAAATGGGGGACCAACTCTATACTGTCTATCCTATTAGATAAAGGACAGAAACTTCAAAACTGTGTTTCTTATACTTTACTTTCTTCAAGTCTTGATTTGTGATTTATGAATGTGTTTTTCAATGCTTTAAAAGAAAGTACGACCATCTTAAAACAATTGAGGTCCTAGATGAGCTTCTTTGCCTTCCCGTTCCACTGGCTGCTGTAGATGTCCTGGAGGGCAGACAGCGTGCCTTGATAATTCATTGGGTTGATTGCACCACCCTCTGGAGAGCCCTGTCGGGTACAGCCCGACATAATGCTCTCGATGGTGCATCTTTATACATTTTTGAGGGTCTTAGGGACCAAGCCACATTTGTTCAGACTCCTGAGCTTAATGAGGCACTGCTGAGCCTATTTCACCACGCTGTCGGTGCAGGGGGAGGGGGGTAGATGGGCAGGGGGGTAGATGGGCAGGGACTCTGGTGTCCTAGCTTCATGGGGAAGCTGGTACCACCATTGGGGTGCCAGGACAGAAAAAAGCTTTGACTGGGCTGGGGTGGGAGGGCCAAGAGACCAGAGGTGTCAGAACAGAGAAGGCAGAGAGGGGCATTTCCGTAGGCAAATACCATGGTCTTATAGTGGATGAGAGCCAAGACTGGAAGCCAGTAGAGTGTCCTGTGGAGCGGGGTGACATGGGAGTACCTGGGAAGGTTGAACACCAGGCGGGCTGCGGCATTCTGGATAAGTTACAGTGGTTTGATGGCACAAGCAGGGAGCCCAGCCAACAGAACGTTTCAGTGGTGCAGTTGGGAGATGACAAGTGCCTGGATTAGGACCTGACCCTCTTCCTGTGTGAGTTAGGTTCATACTTGACTTGTGTTGTAGAACATGAACCTGCAGCAGCGAGTCACTGCTTTGATGGTTGCAGAAAACAACAGGGTGTTGTCCAGGGTAACCCCAAGGTTGTTTGCATTCTGAGAGGGGAGTTGGTAACCATGATGGAGAGTTCTTGGAGAGGCCAGGGCTTCCTCAGGAGAAAGTGCAGCTTTGTCTTGTCGAGGTTGAGCTTGACGTGGTGGGCTGACATCTAAGCTGAGATATCTGCCAGCCACGCATACATGCGTGTTGCCACCAGGGTGTCAGAAGGTGTGGAGGAGAAACGTAGTTGAGTTTCATCTGCATAGCAGTGATTGGAGAGACCATATGAGGATATGACAGAGCCGAGTGACTTGGTATATAGAGAGAATAGGAGAGGGCCTAGAACCGAGCCCTGGGGGCCACCAGTAGTGAGAGTATATGGTTTAGACATATCCTGGTTTTAGCGGCCTGTCAAGTAGGATGCAATCCAAGAATGTGCAGAACTTGAGATGCCCGCCCTGAGAGGGAGTAGAGGAATATATGATGTTCCACAGTGTCGAAGGCAGTGGCTAGACCTAGGAGAATTAGAACAGAGGGGAGACAGTCAGCTTTGGCAGTGTGGAGAGCCTCCATGACTGAGGAGAGTAGTCTCAGTTGAGTGACCTGTCTTGACTGTTTAGGGTCAAGAAGATCATTCTGAGGGAGATAGCGAGAAAGTTGGTCTGAGACAGCACACTCAAATGTTTTGCAAAGAAAACAAAGGGATAACGCTCTGTAGTTTTTGACATCAGTGGTGTCGAGTGTTTGTTTCTGCAGGAGGGCCACATTCCTTGTGAGTGACAGAGACGCACGTCAGCGGCTCTGTGTTGTTTTCCTTGAAGCGGGTGAAGAAGGTGTTTAGCTTTTCCAGGAGCGAGGCGTCAGTGTCCACAACTTGGCTGGCTTTCCCTTTATAATCCGTGATTGTCTGGAGTCCCTGCCACAAACATCTAATTTCTGAGCCATTGAATTGCGTCTCCACTTGGTCCATGGACTGTTGTTTTGCGTCTTTGCCTTACAGAGGTCATAGCTGTTCTATTTGTTCATGTTCATGTTTCCAGTCACCTCGCTGTGGTTAAATGCGATGGTTCACCCTTTCAGATTTGTGCGAATGCTGTCATCTATTCACACTTTTTGGTTTGGATAAGTTGTAATCATCACAGTATGAACAACATCCTCTATGCTAGGGGTCTTTAACCTTTTCATGCCCAGGGACCCCCTGCCATTACAGGGATCTTCAACCTTTTCTTGCCCAGGAACTCCCTGCCAAGTAAACCGACAATTTAGGGACCCCATCATTCGTTAGCAATTTGTTTTTGAAAGACATATTGTCTAATCATCAGGTGAATGATAATGGCAAGAAGAAGTAAACAACATTTTGAAGATAGTTTTTCATTCTTTTGACCTCCCCACAGTATCATTGTTAGATGAAGTGTAATCTAACATAGGAGTTACCTTTCTAGCTAATAGACTAAGACATTTTTGCTAATGAAGGTTAGCCATGTTGTAACAGCCGTTGGTGGAAGAAGGTGAGGACCAAGGTGCAGCATGGTACGTGGTCATTTTTATTTTACTGAACACTGAATAACCAAAGGAACAACCGAAACAGCTCCGTCAGGTGCGAAAACACACTAAACAGAAAATAACTACCCACACCACACAGGTGGGAAAAGCCTACCTAAGTATGGTTCTAAATAAGACAACGATAGACAACACCCGGCCAAACACAGAAATCCAAAACATAGAAAATGAACATAGTATGCCCACCCTAGTCACACCCTGGCCTACCTAAAATAGAGAATAAAAACCTCTCTATGGCCAGGGCGTGACACATGTCTTAGAAAAAACAAATGTCCAAGTCAAGAAAGCTTACCAGGATCCAGCAGCACTTGCCGCAATGGTAGAGTATTCATAGGTGATTTTTTAAAGCCCATTTTAGATACTCCAATGAGTGTAATTGGCTTCAATTAGTGTGTTTTGCTCAATAATAGCAGATGAGAAATAAGCTTGAAGATATTCTCCTCTTTTATTATGTAGGTATGCATTCTCATTCCTAATTTATTCTGTTGTTGCTAGCGGTATTCGTAATAACATAGAATAATAATGAGTGAGATAGTTACTAAGGGTCAAAGATCATACCACCAAGATATGCTAATCTCTCAACTGTAACAACAACAGGGGAGGTTAGCATGTCAATTCTTGTTCAGCCTCATAGTAGCATGATTCTGGTTCTGAGTCTGGAAAGCTGAATCAAATCAAATCAAATCAAATGTATTTATATAGCCCTTCGTACATCAGCTGATATCTCAAAGTGCTGTACAGAAACCCAGCCTAAAACCCCAAACAGCAAGCAATGCAGGTGTAGAAGCACGGTGGCTAGGAAAAACTCCCTAGAAAGGCCAAAACCTAGGAAGAAACCTAGAGAGGAACCAGGCTATGTGGTGTGGCCAGTCCTCTTCTGGCTGTGCCGGGTGGAGATTATACCAGAACATGGCCAAGATGTTCAAATGTTCATAAATGTCCAGCATGGTCGTATAATAATAAGGCAGAACAGTTGAAACTGGAGTAGCAGCACGGTCAGGTGGACTGGGGACAGCAAGGAGTCATCATGTCAGGTAGTCCTGGGGCATGGTCCTAGGGCTCAGGTCCTCCGAGAGAGAGAAAGAAAGAGAGAATTAGAGAGAGCATATGTGGGGTGGCCAGTCCTCTTCTGGCTGTGCTGGGTGGAGATTATAACAGAACATGGCCAAGATGTTAAAATGTTCATAAATGACCAGCATGGTCGAATAATAATAAGGCAGAACAGTTGAAACTGGAGCAGCAGCACGGCCAGGTGGACTGGGGACAGCAAGGAGTCATCATGTCAGGTAGTCCTGGGGCATGGTCCTAGGGCTCAGGTCAGTTGAAACTGGAGCAGCAGCACAGCCAGGTGGACTGGGGACAGCAAGGAGTCATCTTGTCAGGTAGTCCTGGGGCATGGTCCTAGGGCTCAGGTCCTCTGAGAGAGAGAAAGAAAGAGAGAAGGAGAGAATTAGAGAACGCACACTTAGATTCACACAGTCTGAAAGGTTATACACACACACTGAACACTTATGAATAGTAATCCATAAGATTGTATGAGTTTTTCCAACTTGAGACCCTAAAGGGGATGAATGACCTGTCGAACTACAGCAACTGTTTACTTGTTCATTTGGGTGTACAGAGAAAACAACTGCAATTGGACAATAGAACAAATCGGGCTGAGTTTGCTTTATGCGTGGTGCATCATCTAGTAAGCACCTGTAATTAAACAAATATTTGCACAACATCCGCTGTATGTCATCACTATGTTGATAGGTTCATTTTAGTCAATCATTTAGAATGAAAAGGTCTAGGTAGCCTACCCAGCCAGTGCATTTGCGGCACACAATGTATGTCAGTGACGGACGGCTGGCTTGTGTCTCTGAGCCTTTGAGTTGTCTGTTGTCATCCGCAATACCTTCTTGCAGTACTACATACTTTATCTTCTCTACATCCTACAGCAGGAGAAGAGAGAGGGGGGGGGGGAAGAGGGAGGGGTGTTAAAATGTATAGACGGTGCCTTGATGCCTGTGCTGTAGGGTAAGTTGGCAGGCATCGGCACAGACACCTACATGGGCTTCTGATGTTAAGTTAAACCACCTCTGCCACCACGTCTTTCAGTAAATGAGAAACACCTTGTTTCCATAAACTATTCCACAGACATTCCCTTCATAAACCAGACTATACAGTCGTTAGACTCTCCCCCTCTCTCTCTATGTCACTAAGTTGTCGTGTCTTTACTACCATTAAACTGAAGACTTCGTTTTTATCAAATATTCTCTGTAATTAGATACTTGATTAAACTGAATAATCATGTAACTGTAATTAACTAGGAAGTTTGGGCACCAAGGAAAGTATTCAGATTACAAAGTTATAATTTCCCAATATAACCTTTAAGATATTTTCATATCTGATCAATAGTCTTCTGATTAATGATTTATTTATTTTACCTCACGTTAGTCTCATTCCAAACATCGTAAATTGTTGGTTATCTGCACGAACCCAGTCTTCACTATGAGTCATCCATACATCAATTGTCTTAAATCATTTATTTATTACTAACTAAGTAAATCAGAAATGCATAAACAAACAAACAAACATGGTAAATGTGGTTACATGAAGTGACAGAAAAATGTGCCGTAGTGGGCTGAACCGGCATGGCAGCTTGTTAGACAAAGGGGAAATGGGGGTCGACCAAGAAGTCCCTACAGAGTGATAATTATAACAATTAAAATGCTAATACTTTACACATGAACGCTCACTCATTCGGGAACAATTGCAATCAATATATATATTTACGCTCAGTGTGTCGTCTTGATCGCTGGTGAAAAGTCATTATTTTGTAGAATTGTCCGTCTCTCTCCCTCTCTCTCTCTGTCTTGGTTAGAGGGGATAGTTGAAAGTGACATTCGTTACAGAATGGATGTTTCGGCGGTTGTCGTTCTTCGCGTTCAATGATACCGAATTCCTAGCTGCAGACTAGTAATCAATATCAAAGACTTGTTCTTATTCTGCCGGTATCGATAGTCTAAGAGTTTAACCACATGGTATGGTTAAAAGATTCAGCAATGGTCTGCAACCTTTGTACTCCTGTGATTGAGAGAAACATGGTCTGCTGATCATTTCTCAAAGTTGTGTTTTATTCGGAATGGCAGAAGAGGGCTGTCCCAGGATGTCTGACCCTAACTGGGCTCAGGGGCGGTCCTCTCATTTAGTTCAAATCAAAAGGGAATTGTATTTTTCTTCATTAAACAGTGCACAATCATATTACCCAATTATACAAAGAGTATCATACTCACTTATTCATCTTATACAACAATTAGATGTATACCTCATATCTGAGGCTATTATATAAACAGCGTTATGGTTATGTGGCCACACCGTCTCTCTTGAGCATCCCAAGTTGTGCCAAATGGACCAGTTTGTAGCTGGACTCTTCACCGATCTTTTACATTTTCTCTGGAACATGAAATTTGTTTGTACCTCCAGTTCTGTGAGGTGGAAGGATTTCCTTTGTCTCCGTGAAAAACCACTCTCTATAACTGTGTGTCCATGAGGTCTTCTCAGGAATTTATGACCTCTGACCACAGCAGTCTGGTTGTAGAAGCAGAGAGCGGGGGATGGTGCTCGCTGTACTCAAAGAGGGCAACGTCATGACAAAGTCATGCTGGCACTAAGAAGACATCCTTTACCAACAGTATTATTTGTTGGCATTGGGAATTTACGCAAAATTAATACCTCATTAAAAGGCCTAGTGTTTTTTGTTGTATGTTTTGTTTCACTTTGAAGACACTATCTATGAGTGGCCATGGCCCCTAGTAAAGTAAACCGTCGACATGGCCTATAATCCATAGTTTCTGAAGCCTTCTCAACATGGCTCCTCGTGTTTAACTCCCTCTGTCACTCAAATAATGTTGCCTGATACCACTTTTAAACATTAGGTGCTCATATATAGTAATCTCATTTTCTTTCACCAAAGATCGCAGTTCTCCAAGCTTGCTGAAACTCTTCCCGAAAGGCAAGTTTTCATTTTGAGCCCTGACCCTTACAGAAAGACTGTTGTTAGAGTCCCGACTGTGGTAAACAGTAGGCTACATATTCTTAATTCCTATCCCCATTCAGAATACATGTTTAACTGGAAACAATTCAAAAATATTGAAGCCCATTTGATTACTCTGCTAGCAGTTGTTGCATAAGAAAATGTTATCTGTGGGGTTCCCAGTAAAAATACTTCCTGTAGTGCCTCTTTCAGCTCTTATGCTGCCTGTCACCGACTCATTTATGATGCATTTCTATCACTTTATTTAGGCTATTCAATGTCTTATAGGCCTATCATGCAAACATTTCATGCAAACAAAGACCTCTAACTCATTGCATTTGTACAAATACAAAAAAATATATATCAATCATTCACTCCTGTGTCATCACTCTAATTTCCATTCGGACAATACATGTATCCATCGCAGTGATATTCTATACCATCAAAGTACAGTTCTAGGTCATTGTATGTACATATTGTATACAGCTCCAAAATCTTTGGAATCGTCTATGTACCGCAGGTCATATGAACTTCATCCACAACGATTCCAAAGATTTTGGAGCTGTATAGGACATAGGTCAACACATCTTTCCCTGTCTTCCCTAACCAGCTCTCCAGTTTTCTTAAGACAAGGTCTCATGCACCCTCCCCTATAGCGTTATTGTCTTCCTCCATAACCACCGCTCTGAGACCCATGGATGTTGCCTCGTGGCTGTTGCCTCTGTTCACCACAGCCTTTAGCAGAGACACAACTGTCCGAATTGGAGGATGTTTTCCTTGCTTCTTGAAGACTAGAACTAGCTAGCTAGCTGGTAAAGGAAGCTTTTCCCCAAAGTCCCTTGGCAAGACCGTTAATACATCCTTCCCTCACACAAAGGCTTGAAATGCTTCAAAATTATCCTATTTAAATGATATCCCTGAATTGGTCATTACTACGTGGCAGTGTTGTCTTTCTATCGTCTTTTCAGAAAGCTCGATCACTGAGTTTTCCCCCCACACAGTTTTAGGTAGCCCTAACTTTAATTTGCCTTGTTTACCTCTCTAGTGCGGCTTCAATGAGGAAGCATGGGGGGTGTTGCGCATGCAAATAGCGTGCATATGAGAACCAATCAAAAGTCTCTCAAAGACGCTAAAAGTGTAAAAGCTAAAGATGGCACAACCAGTTACGGATTGTAAAGGGCACTTACTTTTTTCAAACAGGTGTATTGGGTTCTGCATAACTTAAATAAGTATCACATGTCTGTGGTATTTGTTCACTCAGGTCCCCTTGATCTAATATTAGGTTGTGGTTGAAGATCTGATAACAATCAGTGTAAAAAATATGCAAAAATATGCAAAAACAGAGAAAATCAGAAAGGGGGCAAATACTTTTTCATGGCACTGTAAGCATATTATAATTGCTAATAGGTAACTATATATGCATGTAACATGCTCCGTAGTACACAATCATTACAAGTAAGTGCTCCTCAAGATACACTTCATTTTAACTAGCTAAATCCTGTGTAACACCTTGTAATTACATTGTACTTAGGTACTGTAGATATTACATGTAGTGTACTACTGTGCTTATCCTCCCACTTGGATGGCAAAGAGGTTCAAGTTGTCATAATGGTTAACGCACACATGAATGTTAAGTACATGTTTTAATTATAATCTGGTATGACACCCTTCTGCGGTTGAACTACATCTGATCTGTTTCTGTTAAACGCAACCAAATAAACACAGATGGTACAGTTTTTTGGGGGCAAGTGCTCGCAACAACATTGAGTGGAGATTTTGAACAGAGCATTCACGGGTAGGTAATCAGAGCCTATTGAGCCTCCGACCTTTATAATCTCGGACACCCAGCACATCTGTCCACGAGAGATGACACCCTTGTAACAGTTGTTATTGTATCGGATGCAGCTGAGAAAAAAAACAACACTAAATATGTGAATTTAGTGTAAACTTGCACATTGGCAGTAACAAGCATGGTAACAAGCATTCATTGTTAAACTTCTGTAATTATAGACTGCAATTACCCCCAGTTACATGTTGCTAGAACAGTGTAACTTTGAGTTATTACAATTAACAACAACATTTGTAACAGTGTAATTGCACATGTAATTACACTCTACCCCTTTCTCTTTTCCCTATAATAAGCACCGCTAAAATTAAGTGTTACTGACTATGTATAGATGGGGATTGTCCCTGAGTGCTTTATGTTCCACTGCCGTAAATCCTAATGGTGCGCTAGCTCCTGGAAGCAAGACTCAGATATTCCTTACAGTGTTCTTGGCCACTAGCTAGCCTCTGGAATCCCACCATGTGAGAGCTGTGGTTTGGAGCATCTATAGACAAGTGAGGGAATATGGGAGCCTCACTGGGGTTTAGCTCACAGGGCTACACCTCACCCACGGTCTCCGGTTTCTCTGTGACCACATGAAAGACGAGGATTAGCCTTGAGTGTGGTCTTTTTGATGAAGCCTCCAACAGACATTTGGACAGGCATAGTGGAGCAGCTCAATTAATTAATCAAGATGTATTTATTTAGCCATTTTTATTCTTTTTTGAGAAATGCATTGGACATAAAGTGCTTAAAGGAAAACTCCACCCCAAATTATGTTTTTGTATTTGTTTCATTAGTTCATTGCTTGAAGTTTTCAAGCTATTTAACTTTCAAAAATGCATCATGATGCAAAATCGGTCATACCACCTGTATTTCTGTGTTTTTAAAGTTTTGTGACTATATCAACAATGGACTAATGAAACAAATACCAAAAGATTGCATTTGGTGGAGTTTTCCTTTAACATTAACCTGGGCCTAAACCTCTTTAAGCACAAATCACATAAAAAAAACATTCCAGACTACTTATGCAGTTAGGAGGTTTGAAAGGAATGGCAGATCTGAACACTCTCAATCACAGTCACACAAACAATGTGAGACAATGTCCAATATCCAATTTCCAGAAACCAATACCTTTGGAATGTACAAAAAAAGGTGCTAACTAAAACCTAAAGGGGTTCTTTGAATAATCCTTTCTGGTTCCTGGTAGAACCCTTTTGGTTCTACATGGAGACTAAAAGGGATTTACCTGGAACCAAAAATGGTTATTCTATGGACAGCCGGCGACCCTTTTGGAACCCTTTTTGTAAGAGTGTAGGGTCTACCATTGTCTCTGCACTGCCAAAACCCACTCCTCCCTTCTCATCTTATTCAAACCTAACCCTGACGATTTGGCATTCACACCAATTTACCATTAACAACTCCTGCTAATAACTCCAGCTTTTGTTGCATGAGCTATCCACTGTTCCACAGCGGAAGTCATAGCCTAGTGCTCCACTCTATACTGTGAGCTCCCTTTGATTTCCAGTTGCATATGTCAACCTGCAATTATAGGAGCTGGTCTGGAAACTGTCAAGCTTGACTGCGGCGGTATTGGAATTATTGCAATTACACCCGTGTAATTGACCCGCCATCGGTGAAGATGTTAAACGGTGTGTCTGCTGTGTAAGTCCATGTCAGGATCTCACTCCACTTTCCCTCTCAGTGTGACACACTACAGATGTAGGATCTTCATTTGATCACTCTTTTGATGATGAGAATTATCATCAAATCAAATTGCATTGGTCACATACACATATTTATCAGATGTTATTGCAGGTGTAGTGAAATGCTAGTGTTCCTAGCTACAACAGCGCAGTAGCATCTGAGAATTCACAACAATACACACAAATCTAAAAGTAAAAGGATGGAATTAAGAAATATATAAAAATTAGCACGAGCAATGTGAGAGTGACATTGACTAAAATACATTATACAACGGGTGGGTCTAATCCTGAATGCTGATTGGTTAAAACCACATTATAGCCGTGTCTATTTCACAAGTTACCACCGGCTAAATTTATGCCGTTGAAATGCCTATTTACTCTGTTCGATATCACTGCGCAATCCACTGTCTCATCAACCCTGCCAGGAAATGTATAAACTTGATCTCCACTATAAAAATCATCTAGACATTATCTCCTATTTCTTTTAGACTAGCATTTGGTTTTCACCAGCAGAGATTAGTAGAAAACCTGCTGTCTTTCTCTCCGACCTTTTCAATATTGTTTCAATATTAAATTGCGATCTCCACTGTCCCATATAGGGTGAATGTGTCCGAACGACACTGACAGCAAATTGAGCTAGTTGTCATAGCAACATACAACGTTTTTTTTCAGTTGACTGGCTAAATCAATACAAACTGGGCTGTGCGTTGCTTTACGTGCTGGTTAGCAGAGAAGAAAAAAGTTGTTGACTTCAACACTCTCACTAAGGAAGCGTTTAACATCCTTCTAGAAGCCAGGGAGATTATGCCAGTGAGTGGGAATCGGTGTGAAGGTTCGCTCCATAGCTACTGGCATCCGTCACTGACAGACAGAAAACGCTGGAGGAACATCCTGGCTGAAAACAAAGAGAACACTGCATTATCATCAACACCCAAAAGGAAGAAGTAAAGCAGCGGAAGTAGTAGCGCAGATTTATTCAAATCAGTTCAAATGAATGCCATGGAATGCCACACAAAGTCGTGCATCATAAGTTCATTGTTATGGATGTATCCAAATACATTTGAACTAGAAAACAGCTTAAAGAAAGGCAAATGCAGCTACTTTCAAAATGGGGTGGTAGGTAGCCTAGTGGTTAGAGTGTTAGACTTGTAACCGAAAGGTTGCAAGATCAAATCCCTGAGCTGACAAGGTAAAAAGTCTTGCATAGTTAAATAAAGGTGAAATTAAACTTTATTTGCCACATGCGCCAAATAAAACAAGTGTAGACTTTACAATGAAATGCTTACTTACAAGCCCTTAACCAACAGTGCAGTTCAATAAGAAAATATAGCCTAAAATATTAGGCTCGGTAGGCTAAAATAAAAAGTAATATTAAGAAGTAACACAATAAGAATAACAAGGCTATATACAGGGGGCACCAGTACAGAGTCACTGTGAAGGTACAGGCTAGTTGAGGTAATCTGTATATGCAGATTATCTCTGGGTGAAGTGACTATGCATATGTAACAAGCAGTGTACAAAAAGGTGTGTGCGGGGGAGTCAGTCCATGGAAATTGTCCGGTGGTGATTTTCATGAATTGTCCAGCAGTATAATGGCTTTAGACCTGCTCCACTACAACCCAGTCGATGTTAATGGGGGCCTGATCGGCCCGCCTTTTCCTGTAGTCCATGTTCAGCTCCTTTGTCTTGTTCACATTGAGGGAGATGTTGTTGTCCTGGCACCACACTGCTAGTTCTCTGACCACCTCCCTATAGGCCGTCTCATCGTTGTTGGTGATCAGGCCTACCACTGTTATGTCATCAGCAAACTTAATGATGGTGTTGGAGTCGTGTTTGGCCACGCAGTTGTGGGTGAACAGGGATACAGGAGGGGACTAAGTACACACCCCTGAGGGGCCACAGTGTTAAGGATCAGCAAGCAGACATGTTGTTGCCTACTCATACCACCTGGGGCGGCCCATCAAGATGTCGAGGATCCAGTTGCAGAGTGAGGTGTCTAAGTCCCAGAGTGCTTAGCTTAGTGATGAGCTTTGTCGGCACTATGGTGTTGAACGCTGAGCTGTAGTAAATGAACAGCATTCTCACATAGGTGTTCCTTTTATCCAGGTGAGAAAGGGCAGTGTGGAGTGCGATTGAGATTGCGTCATCCTTGGATCTGTTGGGGCGGTATGCAAATTGGAGTGCGTCTAGGGTGTCCAGGAGGTTGCTGTTGATGTGATCATTTAAGAAGGTTACCTTTGCTTCCTTGGGCACAGGAACTATGGTGGTCTGCTTGAAACATGTAGGTATTACAGACTCGGTCAGGGAAAGGTTGAAAATGTCAGTGAAGACACTTGCCAGTTGGTCCACGCATGTTTAGGTACACGTCCTGGTAATCTGGCCCTGGCCCAGCGGCTTTGTGAATGTTGACTTGTTTAAAGCTTTGTTTACATCGGCTACTGAGAGCATTATCACACAGTCATCCAGAACAGCTGGTGCTCTCGTGCATACTTCTGTGTTGCTTGCCTCGAAGCGAGCATTAAAGGCATTTAGCTCGTCTGGTAGGCTCGCGTCACTGGGCAACTCGCGTCTGGGTGTCCCTTTGTAGTCGGTAATATTTTTCAAGCCCTGCCACATCCGCCGAGCATCAGAGTCGGAGTAGTAGGATTCAATCTCAACCCTGTATTGGCGCTTTACTTGTTTGATGGTTTGTCTGAGGGCATTGCAGGATTTCTTATATGCGTCCGAATTAGTCTCCTGCTCCTTGAAAGTGGCAGTTCTAGCCTTTAGCTTGATGTGGATATTGCCTGTAATCCATGGCTTCTGGTTGGGATATGTACGTACAGTCACTGTGGGCACGACGTCATCGATGCACTTATTGATGAAGCTGATGACTGAGGTGCTGTATTCCTCAATGCAATTGGATGAATCCCATAACACATTCCAGTCTGTGATAGCATAACAGTCCTGTAGTGTAGCATCCGCGTCGTCTGACCACTTCCGTATTGAGCGAGTCACTAGTACTTCCTGCTTTAGTTTCTGCTTGTAAGCAGGAATCAGGAGGTTAGAATTATGGAATTTTTTGATTTGCCAATTGGAGGGCGGGGGAGAGCTTTGTATGCACCTCTGTGTTTGGAGTAAAGGTGGTCTAGGATTTTTCCTGGTTGTACACGTGACATGCTGGTAATAATTCGCTGGTAAAAATTTGCTGGTAAAAATATTTTGCTGTTATTCTGGCTGAGCTTTTTGACGCAACTGTAAATTAGCCGTAGTTGCCTAGCTAGCAAGCAAGGGATAAGAACGTTGACGTGGCAATAGAGCATTTAGAATGAACGACTGGGTTGCATCTAAAGATACAGAACAAAAAGTACAAATGAGTGGGTCGCGTCTCTAGCAACCCTACATTTGTGTCGGAACTATATCTTGTGGAAGGATGAAATAGTACGAATAAATGAATCAAAATAAAGTTTTTAATAAAAATATGTAGATCATTATTTGAATATGTTGGTAACCCGTTGTATAGAAGTGATAATGCCCAAAAAGGCAGTGTTTGCCAATATATCCAACAAACACTGGCTTCTCTTGCATTATCAACTTCTTGTGACTCCCCATCCTGGATCCGGGAGCGTAATCATCGCCTGACACTAATTAGCATAACGCAACGGACATAAATATCCCTAGAAAATATTCCTATTCATGAAAATCACAAATGAAATATATTGAGACACAGCTTAGCCTTTTGTTAATCACCCTGTCATCTCAGATTTTCAAAATATGCTTTACAGCCAAAGCTAGACAAGCATTTGTGTAAGTTTATTGATAGCCTAGCATAGCATTATGCCTTGCTAGCAGCAGGCAACCTTGTCACAAATCAGAAAAGCAATCAAATTAAATAGTTTACCTTTGATGCACTTCAGATGTTTTCACTCACGAGACTCCCAGGTAGAGAGCCAAAGTTCATTTTTTCCCAAAAGGTTATTTTTCTATGCGAAATAGCTCCATTTGTTCTTCACCTTTGGCTGAGATAGCCTATGGCTATTCTTCAACAGGAATGCGTAAAACTACGTCACAATGCTGTAGACACCTTGGAGAATACGTAGAAAGCGTAAGCTCGTTGATGATACATTCACAGCTCAATAGGGACTCATTGGAACGCAGCGCTTTCAAAACCTGGGGCACTTCCAGATTTTTCTCAGGCTTTCGCCTGCAACATCAGTTCTGTTATACTCACAGACGATATCTTTACAGTTTTGGAAACGATTGTTTTCTATCCAAAGCTGTCAATTATATGCATATTCTAGCATCTTGTCCTGACAAAATATCCCGTTTAAAACGAGGAAGGATTTTTTCACCAAAAATGAAAATACTGCCCCTAGAGTCGCAATAGAATAAAATACAGTATACACATATGAAATTAATAAAACAGTATGTAAACATTATTAAAGTGACTAGTGTTCCATTATTAAAGTGACCAGTGATTCCATGTCTATGTACTGTAAATAGGGCAGCAGCCTCTAAAGTGCAGGGTTGAGTAACCAGGTGTTAGCCGGCTAGTGACAGTGACTAAAGTTCAGGGCAGGGTACTGAGTGGAGGCCGGCTAGTGAAAGATATTTAACACTATGATGGCCTTGAGATATAAGCTGTTTTTCAGTCTGTCGGCCCCAGATTGGATGCACCGGTACTGACCTCACCTTCTGGATGATAGCGGGGTGACCAGGTCGTGGCTCGGGTGGGTCCTGGATGTCCTTGATGATCTTTCTGGCTTTCCTGTGACATCTGGTGTTGTAGGTGTCCTGGAGGGCAGGCAGTGTGCCCCAGGTGCTGCGTTGGGCAGACCGCACCACCCTCTGGAGAGCCATGTAGTTGTGGGCAGTACAGTTGCCTACCAGGCGGTGTTACAGCCCGACAGGATACTCTCAATTGTGCATCTGTAAAAGTTTGTGAGGGTCTTAGAGGCGCTGTAGCGCCTTCTTCACCACACTGTCTGTGTGGTTGGACAATTTCAGATTGTCAATGATATGTTGGACTTTGAACTGTGGATAGGGAGGTGCTCCCTCTGTTGTCTCCTGAAGTCCACGATCAGCTCCTTTGTTTTGTTGACATTGAGGGAGAGGTTATTTTCATGGCACCAGTCTGCCAGAGCGGCCACCTCCTCCCTGTAGGCTGTCTCGTCATTGTTGGTAATCAGGCCTACAACCGTTGTTCATCTGCAGACTTGATGATTGAGATGAATGCGTGTGTGGCCACGCAGTCATGGGTGAACAGAGAGTACAGCAGTGGGCTGAGCACGCACTCTTGTGGGGCCCCTGTGTTGAGAATCAGCGTAGTTGTTTCCTACCTTCACTACTTGGGGATGGACCGTCAGAAGGTCCAGGACCCAGTTGCACAGGGCGGGATTCAAACCCAGGGCCCCAACCTTAATGATGAGCTTGGAGGGTACTATGGTGCTGATGGCTGATGGCTGAGCTCTAGTCAATGAACTGCATTCTTACATATAGTAGGTATTCCTCTTGTCCAGGTGGGATAGGGCAGTGTGCAGTATGATGGGGAATGCATCATCAGTGGATCAATTGGGGCTCTATTCAAATTGAAGTGGGTCTAGGATGTCAAGTAAGTTGGAGGTGGTATGATCCTCAACTAGCTTCATGATGACAGAAGTGAGTGCTACGGGGCAATAGTAATTTAGTACCTGCCCAGCAGGAAATGCAAACCTGTAGTGTACTTGAGTTTGAAAAGGCTTCTAAAGTTTGTAATTTCCACTTAGAAAAATGTATCAGCCCTCCAAAAAATGTCATTATTATAATCCACATAATAATTCACATTTACTGTTGCCGCAAGATTATTGTATCTGCTGTAGCAAACTGACTCAAAGTAAGATCCTACATCTGTATATGAAATGGTTCTTGTACAGCAACGAAACATTGTTATATGACTGGTGAACAGACATACTATACTTGACACTGTGGGGCGAGTGGAAAAATATGGAGAAAGTAGTGGGATGACATACTAGCTGGAATCCCCTTTTTTAAACCTCTATATTGCATTTTATAGGTCGATGATGAATCAAATAATACCATTATTATTTATTATATTGGGGTGTTCTTAATAAAACTCAAGCCTGCGGTCCCCCCACTGCTCATTCCAGGCAGACAGAAGGTGAACATTAGCTAAACTTTATCTCAGTGAGTGTGTTATCTGTGGTGGCGAGGTCTATCTGTAGCAGAGTAGAGTGTCTGTTGTCTTTCACTCGTGCTTAGTCTAACCTAGTGTTTTCCCTGAGTCCTCTCAGTCCAGTGTTGCTATCTTGTCTAGGCCAGTCCTCATTACTGCCAGGCAGCACAGAACAACACAGCAGCTGCTGCTCTCACAGTTACATCACCCATTGTTGATTCCTCCCTCGTCCCCTCAGTGTGATCCACTCACCAGAAGTAGATAGAGGGAAGAGAGGAAGAGAGGGAAGGATGGGAAGAGGAGATAGATGGATAGAGAGAGAATGAGATTTAGGACGAAAGAGAGAGTGAAGAAGATTTAGTAAGTAAAATAGTGAGGGTGAGTGATATTGAGATATAGAAAGTGGGGGAGTGAGAAAGAGATTGAAGGAGGGGAGGAGTGGGCCACTCAGCCAGTCACGTGCACCGTCGTCTCATCTGAATTAAGCTGTGCAAAACAGGCCCCAGGGCTTGTTGCTAAGCAGTGAGATAGGCTCAGTGATTTCCACAGAGACAGTGGTGCGAGAGCTTACTGATGGCCTGAACCAGACACCCCATAATGAGCGCTCACTCGCATAACCACAGCAACAATGGAGATCCAAATAATGGGGTGCATACACTTTCGCGAGTAATGTGTGATATGTAAAATAAATGTTATGTGCGGTAATTACATAGTTATATTCCATATGTAGTGATATAGATCTTATAAGCTGCTTTATCAAAATGTGTTAGACATAGTACATTCATGTCCAAAAACATTTATATTCAAAGATGTAATTGGTGTTTTTATTCTTATATTTTTAGGTTTGGTTAATGATATTCAGACAAAGTGCTTCTCCGGTTCGTTCCTCTTTGTTAACCTCTCTGGCCAAAGGGCCACATTTTGTGCCATGTCTGTAAACCTGGTTGCTGTGGCAGCAAGGGTTTTGTTTGTTTCCTGAGAGCTCTTGAGATGTAGCTTGTAGGAGGGCCTTTTATCTAGGTCCTGTTTGGGGCTGGCTGAGGAAGCTGGTTGACCTTTCATTTTAGAAGTTGGGAGAAGCCAAACAAGCCAAGTCTGTAGGTCTGTCAACAAACACAGAGGAAATTAAATGAGGACCCTGTAGGCCGGGCCAAACGCTATTCATTTTAGAGTGTGTATGAGCAAGCAGCCCACTGGATCGATGCTTCAACAGGCCATGTAAATAATGACAAAAGTCTATCTATTCCCCAACTTAATCCACTACTTATAGGTTGTTTGTAGATGCAGGATGAGGTATTTTTTATTAAACCGTTGAATGTAAAGGTTAAGTGAAACATATGAATAAACACGTACCGTATCAGCTCTTTTTGTTTTCCTGAAAATGCCTTGTCCTTGTCATTTGTAAATATTTCAATTCACAATGTAAAGGCATGATAACGTAGGGCTATTGTGTATAGTTAAAACCCAGCACTACTGCTGTAGGAGTAGGACCCCTATTGAAGAGCCATTTATTGAACTTATCAAGATATTGCACAATCAAACTCTTTATCATAATAACAATACGTGTGTGTGTGTGTGTGTGTGTGTGTCTGTGTCTGTGTGTGTGTGTGTGTGTGTGTGTGTGTGTGTGTGTGTGTGTGTGTGTGATGGGTGATGCTGTAACACAGTTAGAGCCTGCAGGCAAAATAAAATGTAATAGTTCTGATTCATGGCTTAAAGCTCATCCCCATACAACAACCTAAATAGTAACTGCTTGTTTCATCCAATCCTTTCACTATCATTAATGAATAGAGTATAATACCTGAACATAGTGCATAGTGGGTAATCGTGACAAGCAGACACAACAACAAACATCTATATGAATACGCTATTCACAACATTAAAGTATCTGTGGATATTTCCAAGGCCTACTTTTTTTCTTTATACTTTCGTCTGTGACAAAAGCTACAGAAATCCTATGTAATTAAAAAGAAATGAAAACGAAACAGCATATTAAGAAAATAAGGTTGGACTGACATCATTGGCAATGTCCCATCATATCAAGGCAATTAGCTGCTGCCAGACAAGGAGACTGGCTATTTTTCTTGTTTAACTCGTTAGAGGGGTCCTCAGCACGGTGCTCACTCATATTAGACTTCTCTAATTACTTTAAAACCCAAATTAAAGTGGCCACTATCTGACATTGTTCACTGCCCCCTCATCTAGGAATTTAATTAGGCATTGGTTTTTAATAAAATACCAATTTTGGATGAGAAGCATTGTTAATAAAGCGTGCTTCTCACGTGTCTTAATCTGTAGGGTAGAAGGACCAGCACAGGTTATTCCAAAGTCTTCTACAAGTATCATACGAGTCACATAGTCATAGGAGAGACAAAAGAGGCCATTAGGTCAGCTAACTGGTTTAGCTGATCTAGAACCCGAATAAGGACTCAGTGAATACACAGCACAGTATCTTGTGCCATTACCGCCACTGAGAACATATGTGGAAGATCGTTTCCGTCAACTTGAAGATGCAATGTTTTCACTAAGTCAGAAAAAAAGGATTTCTTCCTGGCATTTTTGTGTTGGCAATGGTAATCACTAGGGGTGTTGTCAGTACACTTTGACAATAACAACACCATGCCGTGTGTGAGTGCCCCCACTGACCCAGAAGACTGGGTGATCTCACTCTCCGAGGCCGACGTGAGTAAGGTCTTTAATCAGGTCAACACTCGCAAGGCCGCAGGGCCGGACGGTATCCCAGGGCACATTCTCAAACCATGCGCGGAACAGCTGGCATGCATACTCACTTTCATTTTCAACCTCTCCTTGTCCCCGTCTTTAATCCACACGTCTTAAACTGACCACAATCATTCCTGTTCCCAAAAACTCTTAAGGCTTCATGCCACAATGACTACCGCCCTGTAGCACTCACATCTGTAATCATCAAGTGCTGGTTACAGCACACATCAACTCCATCATCCCAGACCCCCTAGACCCACTCCAATTTGCATATAGCCCAACAGATCCATAGACGACTCACTCTCAATTACACTCCACACTCCCCTCACCCACCTAGATAAGAGGAATATCTGTGTGAGAATGCTGTTCATTGACTACAGCTCAGCGTTCAACACCATTGTCCCCTCAAAGCTTGTCACCAAGCTTAGGACCCTCCCTCTGCAACTGGATCCTGGAATTCCTGGTGGGCAGACCCCAGGTGGTGAGGGTAGGTAACATCACCTCCGCCACCCTGCCCTCAAAACGGGGGCCCCACAGTTGTGTGTGCTTAGTCTCCTCCTTTACTCCCTGTTAAACCACGGCTGTGTGGCCACGTATGACTCCAACACCGTCATCAAGTTTGCTGACGACGGTGGTAACATGCCTCGTCCCCCTCATGGGGTTGAAAAGGTTTGGCATGGACCCTCAAGTCCTCAAAGAGTTATACAGATGCACCATTGAGAGCATCTTGACTGGCTGCATCACAGCTTGGTATGGCAACAGAACCGTCCTCGATCGCATGGCGCTATAGAGGACGGTGCTGACAGCCTAGTGCATCACTGGGGCCGAGCTCCCTGTCAACCATGAGCTCTATATCAGGCGGTGTGAAAGGAGGGCCCAGAGAATCATTAAAGACTCCAGCGACCCAAGTCATAGACTGTTCTATCTGCTTCCGCAAGGCAAGCAGTACTGGTGCATCAAGTCTGACACCAACAGGCTCCTGAACAGCTTCTATCCCTAAGCCTTAAGACTGCTAAATATCTAACAAAATCGTTACACTGACTATCTGATATGACCCTTGTATTTTATTTTTATTTTTATACTGTCTTCATGAACACTCACAGGACTCTACACATTCACACACACTCACACACACACACACACATGCATGCACACACACACAATCATGTAGATTGCTCCTACTCTATTTATCATACTCTACATTTATTAGATAAGTGCTGTTATTGTGAAGTGGAAACGTCTAGGAGCAACAACGGCTAAGCCGCAAAGTGGTAGACCACACAAGTTCACAGAACGGGAGCGCCGAGTGCTGAAGCGCATAAAAATCATCTGTCCTCAGTTGCAACACTAACTATCGATTCGGAAGCTTCATGAAATGGGTTTCCATGGCTGAGCAGCCACACACAAGCCTAAGATCACCAATGCCAAGCGTTGGCTGGAGTGGTGTAAAGCTTCCCACCATTGGACTCTGGAACAGTGGAAACGCGTTTTCTGGAGTGATGAATCATACTTCAACATTTACCAGTCAGACGGACGAATCTGGATTTGGCGGGTGCCAGGAGAATGCTACCTGTGCAAGTGCATACTGCCACCGGTAAAGTTTGGTGGAGGAGGAATAATGGTCTGGAGCTCTTTTTCATGGTCCGGGCTAGGCCCCTTAGCTCCAGTGAAGGGAAGTATTAACCCTACAGCAATGACATTCTAGACAATTCCCTTTTCCAACTTTGGGGCAGTTCCTTTTCTTTTTCATTATGACAATGCCCCCGTGCACAAAGTGAAGTCCATACAGAATTGGTTTGTTGAGATCGGTGTGGAAGAACTTGACTGACCTACACAGAGCTCTGCCCTCAACACCTTTGGGATGAATTCGAACGCCGACTGCAAGCCAGGCCTAATCACCCAACAGCAGTGCCCAACCTCACTAATGCTCTTGTGGATGAATGGAAGCAAGTCCCCGTAGCAATGTTCCAACAACTAATGGAAAGTCTTCCCAGAAGAGTGGAGGCATTTATTGCAGCAAAGGGGGGACCAACTCCATATTAACGCCCATCATTTTAGGATGAGATGTGGGGCGGCAGGTAGCCTAGTTGTTAGAGCATTGGGCCAGTAACCGAAGGTTGCTGGATCGAATCTCCGAGCTGACAAGGTAAACATCTGTCATTCTACCCCTGAACAAGGCAGTTAACCCACTGTTCCCCAGTAGCAATCATTGTAAATATGATTTTTTTCTTAACTGACTTGCCTAGTTAAATACATGTTAAATAAAATATGTTTGTCAAGCAGGTGTCCACATACTTTTGAGCATGTAGTGTGTATCCTTATGCCTAGTCACCTTACCCCTAAACACATCTACCTCTATCACTCCAGTATCCCTGCACATTGTACATATGATATTGGAACTGATCCTGTATACAACTTAAATTATTTGTGTTTCTTGTGTGTTTTATTTTATCCTCATGTTATTTTTAGTAATACATTGATATTGACTATTGCATTGTTGGGTTTAGAGCTAGCGAGAAAGGCATCTCACTGTACCTGTGCATGTGGAATTAAAACGTGGAACTTGAAACTTGAATAGCAATGCGTTGAGTAGCAAAGTGTTCCTGAGTCCATCTCATGCTGTACTGTAGAGGCTGAGATCTTACCTGGAGAGTGGAGACTGTAATAAGATGTAATGAGACCTGTCTGAGTATGTGGTCTCTGTGCTTTCAGTGCTACCCCGCAGTATCTGTAGAGATAATGCCCTTTATTTCATAATTTTGTCCATACTCAGGACCATCGGAACAACAGGGGTCCCTGCTAGCCAATCAGATGTGTTTGTTTGGCCCCACTCCTCCTTGCAGCCTCCGTCTAATTGGTCACTGGTGAGTTCCGAGTTCTTTCCTAGAATGTTTATGACCGTGGACGAACCGGGTCCCTATGAATCTCCAGTGATCACAATAGAATTTCAAACACCCCCTCTTAAACACATCCCACCATTATACAATGACAAACACATACTAAAGAAGCACATAGGTCATATCTCATCATTAGGTAAGAATGATCTGTCTCCTGTCCTTGACCTCTGTATTTTGCTACCTGCTGAAGCCAGATAAACAGGGGACTTTGTTTTTCATTATGATGAGGGAGGGAAGGAGTGCTGTACCTTACACTAAGTGCCTCACTACTGGGACTGTATAGAGCTGCAGTACTGTAGATCAGGTTTATCTATGTTTATCCTGGTCTCACTCCAGTTAGGCAGCTTAAAAACATTGAAAATCAACTATAAAAATACCATAAACAAGCAAACGATTGGTTGTTTAGAACGATTCAAATACTTAGGCTATTGTTAGGCTAGATGTAGTTGACATGAAAACCCGTCGACCTGGGCCTCCTCTCTGTCAACCTGGGCCTCATCTCTGTCAACCTGGGCCTCATCTCTGTCAACCTGGGCCTCATCTCTGTCAACTTGGGCCTCATCTCTGTCAACCTGGGCCTCATCTCTGTCAAGCTGGGCCTCCTCTCTGTTAACCTGGGCCTCATCTCTGTCAACCTGGGCCTCCTCTCTGTCAACCTGTGCCTCCTCTCTGTTAATCTTGACCTCTGACACTGGACAATGCCAGAGCAGAGACATAGGAATTATTTCCTATCATTATAATGGCAAAGCTAGTAGAGAGAGATGGGAGGGAGGGGGACCACAATGGGGGGGGTTGAGTTTTAGCTCAGGTCAGTTCAGTTGAGAGAAGGGGGACCAGTGAAGGAAGCGCTCATGACAACAAGCCTTTCATTAGACCTTCCACTCCTACTGCAGTAACGGCATAAGTTGCTCCGTGTCAACCTGCGACCATCATAATGGAATAGGCAGACACATTATTATAGAATCTGTTCTACCTCATATTAACCGCAAATTCATTGTGTGCCTTTATCAGTGGAGCTGTAATAGTCAGGCGATGTGTGTACGTTTGCTTGTTTATGTGTTAGTGTGTATGTGAGCATGGGCTCTGTAGAGCATCACCTGAGAACAGCAAGCTCCTCCATCACCCTGTCGGCCACACAAAGCCATGATATCACCACCTGCCAGTCGCCACAAAGGGGTTAACTCCTGGGTGGGTCCCACTCCTGACAGGGGAGCACTGTTGGTCACTTATCTTTTTAATTAGCTTTTCACTCCTCCAAGCCCCCGTCCTCTATCTATCTCTGTTTCTCTTACTCTCTGCTTTACGCTTTCTCCCCATCCCTCTCTCTCTCCCTCTCTCTCTCTCTTTTACTCTCTTTTACTCTCTTTACCTTTCCATTTCAATCTCTCTTCCCCCACTTTCTCTTACTGTTTCTCTCTCTTCCTTCTTCCTCCTCTCCCTGGCCACCCCTGGCGCCCCCCACCCCCCCACCCCACCCCTGCATACTCACAGAGTCATAATTAATACATTTTCTCTGTCCATATTTCATTGTATTTGCTTTAAAAACCCAAGAAAGAAGGGGTTAGAGGAGGCATTCTAAAACAGCCTCTAAGATTAATTAAGGTGGAGAGAAAAGGGATGTGTCCCGGGAAAGAGCCGAGCTCGGCACAATGCGGCAAGCTTCATTTAAATAAGGGCCAGAGTCCGCCCTGGTGTATGTGTCATCGCAGCGCCTCTACACCTGAAATGAAGGATAACTACTCCACCAGATTAGGATATGTACCATCTATTCCTCCCCCTCCCCCCCCCTCTCTCTCTCTCTCCCTATCTCTCTCCCTATCTCTCTCTCTCTCCACTATTTGTCTTCAAGGTTTTTGAAATGACTTTGCAATCTGATGATGCGCCGGCCTATTATATTGTCTATCAGGACAAATATCCTGGCGTTTTCCTCTGTAGAACTAACACAATTTTTCCATGTCAGAGGTGGGTAATATCCCGGTGGTCCGGGGAGGCGCATGGGCTGCATTTGAGAATGCCGTCATTAATCCTGGTGGGCCATCTCACGCTCAGACTATTAGGGAAATACATTTGCATGCTGAATATGATCCAGGTGAAGCACTGAAGGCACAAATTATATTTCCTGACAGTGAGGTGGAGAATGGAGCCAGACACTGCATCACTCACCTGCACACAGACAAGCATGCACACACACAAGCATGCACAAACACACACATGCACGTGAGCACACACATACACACACGTGCACTTACACACACTAACAAACACTTATGCACACACAAAGGAAGTGCAAATTGTGTTCTTTCACATATACAACGACACACCTCCTTTCCTCCCGTCCCAGTACTGCTGGCATATCTCTATCTATTACCTAGAGAGAGGGGAGTCCAGGTATCTGTTGCAGTTTGTGTGTGTGTGTGTGTGTGTGTGTGTGTGTGTGTGTGTGTGTGTGTGTGTGTGTGAGCGTGCGTGCGTGCATGTGTGTGTGTGTGTGTGTGTGTGTGTGTGCCTGCCTCTGTGCGTGGGTGTGTTTGTGTGTGTATGTAGGCCTCTGGCTCTTGAGTGTCCTCTAACCCTGACAGTAATGGTCCATAAAGGCCTAGACTAATGGGGCGGGCAGCAGTCTCTCTCAACTTTTCTTGTTGCACACACGGCTAAGCAACTCTTTTCATCCTCTCTGTTTTTTTTAGTCTAGCTTCAAAAGTATGCAACTAGTTTACACCATATTAGTAAGACAAATGGTTATTATTGTCTTCATATTGTTGTTGGTCAGTGCTAAGGTCCTATGGATTTGGAATTGGGCATTCACCCCCCTCCCTCTCCATTAAATGTATGGTCAGTAGTTGTTGTTGTCCTATAAATTCATAATGGTCTAACTCATATAAAGACCTTGGGAAATAACTGTTGTATTTTTGAGAGACTCTGATATAACCATCCCTTTAGAACAGAAAACACTTCCTTATTTTCAAACGTAATTCTCCTTTGCCTTAACCCCTCACAACATACACCCTTAATGAGGTATGTCGTCAAGGACACTCAGTTCCAGGGGACAACATGAACGGGTAATGATAACAATAACAACAACACCCATTGCTTGGTTCGGTCTGAACTGTGATCGTTGGGTTTGGTCTTAATTGTTGATAGGTTCAGGGAGCTAGAAACAGTCTGTCAGGTGTTTTGTATAAAACAGTGTCAAGATAAAAAGATACCCACCCAAGCCATCTCTATCATCGGTTGTGAGGGCTTGTTCTTTGTCCGTTGTGTGATATCTTTGTCATTTATCCTTCATCAGTTGACGGGGCTATAAGCATTGAGGAAACAACAGGGGTTATTCTTCACTACACACCCTGTTTAGACATGCATATATTCTTATTAAAGTCACAGATCCCAGAAAACAAGACAAGACAGAGAAAACAGAATAACCTTGAAATATTTATCTCCAGACTCACTTTGGAGAATTAAAGGTAAAATCAGCGAGATGACGTTGCATGCACGAAGTAAACACAATACTGGGTCAATTTACGCAACAACTAAGAGCAACTGCAACTAAAATTGCAACTTTCTCCGTGTAGCCCTGTTATTAGGTAGTTACTGTAGCTAGCTTCCACCTCAAATAGTCAAGTACAGTATTACATTTTGTTGACATATTTTGGGGGGTAAAATTACGTAAGCTCCACCTCATTTAGCTAGACTGAAGTTGACATAGCTAATGTTTGCTGAATAATAAATGTCCCTGTATTTGCTGTGTGTGTGTGTGTGTGTGTGTGTGTGTGTGTGTGTGTGTGTGTGTGTGTGTGTGTGTGTGTGTGTGTGTGTGTGTGTGTGTGTGTTGACGTTGCATACAAGACAGGTAGCTTGTTAAAGCCACCTGATATATTTGGGTTTAGTTTAGTTTCTTCACAACATATTTGTTTGTTTTAAGGATGACATCTTCATCCCTGAAAAGGTTTTCATCCTGGAGGAGACTGTGCAAGAGGAGGTAGTTGCAAATCCAAGCCATTTCTAGGGCTATTGTTTATTTCAAGACACAATCTATCATCCCTGAGGTAAAAAATGGACAACATACAGTATTTGCAGTGATTCTTGAATATAACTATAGCCTAATAGATGCCTTAATTGCTTTCTACCAACAGGAAAGAATGGTTAGTACAGCATGCCAAACTGACCCCTGGGTGCCAGTGTTCCTGTGCTGTGGTGGAGAAGAGGTCCATCGGGACCATTACTAACGAGCTCGAGGCCCAGCTAGATTGCGCTCATGACCATCAGTATAAAACCGAGTCCTGCCCCTATACACCACAGATGGAGCTGACAGAGAGTGACATCAGTGAAGACCATAACTCGCTGTATGAACCTGAGAGCTCAGAATCACAATAATCACAGTGCGAGCCAAGATATATCAATCAATCAAATGTATTTATAAAGCCCTTCTTACATCAGCTGATGTCACAAAGTGCTGTACAGAAACCCAGCCTAAAACCCCAAACAGCAAGCAATGCAGGTGTAGAAGCACAGTGGCTAGGAAAAACTCCCTAGAAAGGCCAGAACCTAGGAAGAAACCTAGAGAGAAACCAGGCTATGAGGGGTGGCCAGTCCTTTTCTGGCTGTGCCGGTAGAGATTATAACAGAACATGGCCAAGATGTTCAAATGTTCATAGATGACCAGCAGGGTCAAATAATAATAATCACAGTGGTTGTTGAGGGTGCAAAAGATCAGCACCTCAGGAGTAAATGTCAGTTGGATTTACATAGCCGATCATTCAGAGTATCTCTACCGCTCCTGCTGTCTCTAGAGAGTTGAAAACAGCAGGTCTGGACAGGTAGCATGTCCGGTGAACATGTCAGGATTCCATAGACGCAGGCAGAACAGTTGAAACTGGATTAGCAGCACAGCCAGGTGGACTGTGGACAGCAAGGGGTCATCAGGCCAGGTAGTTGTGAAGCATGGTCCTAGGGCTCAGGTCCTCTGAGAGAGAGAAAGAAAGAAAGATAGAGAGAGAGAATTAGAGAGAGCATACTTAAAAGCACACAGGACACAGGATGAGACAGAAGAAATACTCCAGATATAACAGATTGACCTTAGCTGCCTGACACATAAACTACTGCAGCATAAATACCGGAGGCTGGGGCAGGAGGGATCCGGAGACACTGTGGCCCCGTCCGACGATACCCCCAGACAGGGCCAGACAGGTAGGAAATAACCCCACCCACTTTGCCAAAGAATTGCCCCCACACCACTAGAGGAATATCTTCAACCGCCAACTTACCATCCTGAGACAAGGCCGAGTATAGCCCACAAAGATCTCCGCCACGGCACAACCCAAGGGGGAGCGCCAACCCAGACTGGAAGATCACGTCATTGACTCAACCCACTCAAGTGAAGCACCCCTCCTAGGGACAGCATGGAAAAGCACCAGTAAGCCAGTGACTCAGCACCTGTAATAAGGTTAGAGGCAGAGAATCCCATTGGAGAGAGGGGAACCGGCCAGGCAGAGACAGCAAGGGCAGTTCGTTGCTTCAGGTCCTTTCCGTTTACCTTCACACTCCTGGGCCCAACTACACTCAATCGTAGGACCTACTGAAGAGATGAGTCTTCAAAAAATACTTAAAGGTTGAGACCGAGTCTGTGTCTCTCACATGGGTAGGTAGACCATTCCATAAAAATGTTGCTCTATAGGAGAAAGCCCTGCCTCCAGCTGTTTGCTTAGAAATTCAAGAGACAGTAAGGAGGCCTGCGTCTTGTGACCGTAGCGTACGTGTAGGTATGTACGGCAGGAACAAATCGGAAAGATGGGTAGGAGCAAACCTAAGTAATGCTTTGGAGGTTAGCAGTAAAACCTTGAAATCAGCCCTTGCCTTAACAGGAAGCCAGTGTAGAGAGACTAGCACTGGAGTAATATGATCAAATTTGTTGGTTCTAGTCAAGATTCTAGCAGCTGTGTTTAGCAGTAACTGAAGTTTATTTAGTGCTTTATCTGGGTAGCCGGAAAGTAAAGCATTGCAGTAGTCTAACCTAGAAGTGACAAAAGCATGGATACATTTTTTTACATCATTTCTGGACATAAAGTTTCTGATTTCTGCAATGTAACGTAGATGGAAAAAAGCTGTCCTTGAAACAGTTTTGATATGTTCGTCAAAAGAGAGATCAGGGTCCAGAGTAACGCCGAGGTCCTTCTCAGTTTTTGTTTCTTGGGTCCTAGAACAAGCATCTCTGATTAGTCCGAGTTTAAAAGTAGAACATTTGCAGCCATCCACTTCCTTATGTCTGAAACACAGGCATCCAGGGAGGGCAATTTTGGGGCTTCATAATGTTTCATTGAAATGTACAGCTGTGTGTCCTCCACACTGCAGTGAAAGTTAACATTATGTTTCTGAATGACATCACCAAGAGGTAAAAAATATAGTGAAAACAACAGTGGTCCTAAAACGGAGCCTTGAGGAACACCAACATTTACAGTTGATTTGTCAGAGGACAAACCATCCACAGAGACAAACTGATATATTTACTATAGAAGAGCGTGTGCAAGATCTGAAATACATAGTTTTTGATAGCAAGCTGAAGGAGTTGTTCATTGTCTGCCATGAGCCAGGATGTTGAGCAGGTGTCATCAGTTCATCCCTGAAAGAAATGGTTTTGCCATCACCATGGAGACAGTGTGTTGTGGGCCAATAGGAGGAAGTGGGAGTCCCAGACCAGAGTGGGAAAGTTTTTTTACAGGGAATCTGTTGTTGCCATCAGCGGTCTTCCTTACTGGTGGCTTCCACTCCATATTTGTGGAAACTTGTCACTTCCTCAGCCTGGAGACCATGTCGTTGCGACAGTTTGCAAACCAATCGCGCATCTACAGTTGAAGTTGGAAGTTTACATACACCTTAGCCAAATACATTTAAAATCAGTTTTTCACAATTCCTGACATTTAAACCAAATAAATATTCCCTGTCTAAGGTCAGTTAGGATCACCACTTTATTTTAAGAATGTGAAATGTCAGAATAATAGTAGAGAGAATTGTTTATTTTAGCTTGTATTTCTTTCACCACATTCCCAGTGGGTCAGAAGATTGCATGCACTCAATTAGTATTTGGTAGCATTGCCTTTAAATTGTTTAACTTGGGTCAAAGGTTTTGGTTAGCATTCCACAAGCTTTCCACAATAAGTTGGGCAAATTTTGGCCCATTCCTCCTGACAGAGCTGGTGTAACTGAGTCAGGTTTGTAGACCTCCTTGCTCACACACACTTGTTCAGTTCTGCCCACAAATGCTATATAGGATTGAGGTCAGGGCTTTGTGATGGCCACTCCATTACCTTGACTTTGTTGTCCTTAAGCCATTTTAACACAACTTTGAGGAAGAGGAAGGATTGTGAGAGTCCAAGCATGAATGTACATCATAGAATGTAGGCCGATTTCAAACGTTGTTACAATTCATCAGGTGTACACACCAAGGCAAACGTCTTGTCATACATCGTTCCCATATATAGTTACTGTAAGTGCATTTGGAAGACCCATTTGTGACCAAGCTTTAACCTTTTGCGACTAGCAATCCCGGATCCGGGAGCGTAATCATAGCCTCAAACGAATTAACGCAGCGGACATAAATACCCCTAGAAACTTTTTTTTCCTATTCATGAAATTCGCAAATGAAATATATTCAAACACAAGCTTAGCCTTTTGTTAATCACACTGTCATCTCAGATTTTCAAAATATGCGTTACAGACAACGCTAGACAAGCATTTGTGTAAGTTTATCATGGCATAATGCTATGCTAGGCTCTGCTGGCAGCAGGCAACATTTTCACGAAAATAAGAAAAGCAACCAAATTAAATAATTTACCTTTGAAGAACTTCGGATGTTTTCACTCAGGAGACTCTCAGTTAGATAGCAAATGTTCCTTTTTTCCAAAAATATTATTTTTGTAGGCGAAATAGCTCCCGTTTGTTCATCATGCTTGGCTGAGAAATCGACCGGAAAATGCTACCACTACAACTCCAAACTTTTTTCCAAATTAGCTCCATAATATCGACAGAAACACAGCAAACGTTGTTTAGGATCAATCCTCAAGGTGTTTTTAACATATATATTCAATAATATATCTATCGAGGCAATTGGTTTCTCATAAGATGCGATTGGAAAAATGGCTACCTCAGTATTTTACGCAAAATTTTCTGCGGGAGACACCATGTGACCACTTGCTACATATGGTCACTTACGGCTATTCTTCAACAGAAATGCGTAAAAAGACGTCACAATGCTGTAGAGACCTTGGGGAATACGTAGAAAATGTAAGCTCATTCGTAGCTCATTCACAACCATATAAGGAGTCATTGGCATGAGGCACTTTCAGAAAATGCGGCACTTCCGGGTTGGATTTTTATCTGGGTTTTGCCTGTAACATCAGTTCTGTTGCACTCACAGACAATATCTTTGCAGTTTTGGAAATGTCAGAGTGTTTTATCCAAAGCTGTCAATTATATGCATAGTCGAGCATCTTTTCGTGACAAAATATCTTGTTTAAAACGGGAACGTTTTTCATCCAATAAAATATCGCCCCCTATTCACAAGAAGTTTTAACTTCCTGACCGATGTCATGAGATGTTGCTTCAATATATCCACATAATTGTCCTTCCTCATGAAGCCATCTATTTTGTGAAGTGCACCAGTCCCTCCTGAAATAAAGCACCCCCACAACATGATGCTGCCACCCCCATGCTATACGGTTGGGATGGTGTTCTTCGGCTGGAAAGCCTCCCCCTTTTTCCTCCAAACATAACGATGGTCATACAATTGGTGACAGTCCTGTTATCGTATCTGGAGGCGCACGGTGGTAATTCGCCAGGCCATTGTGCCTCCTTTGGCACTTACACCATCCTGGACTCTGCTTCCCACCTGATCCTCGCCATGGAGACTGTGCATATGACCGAAGTGTAGAACAGCTATTCCTTGGAGAGGGAGGGATTAGAGAGATGCCTGCAACACATTGAGGTAAGCTATAGCCTGACCTATATTTTGTAGCAAGCCTAAGGGTTGTAAGTGTGTAATTTGGTGTATGTATGAAGAGCACGTAGGTACTTCTAGGATAATAATACAAACGGACGTGCTACCTTGCCTCGGACCTGCTGTTTCGACTCTCTATCTCCCTTTTTCCCCAGACGTGCTGTCTTGACCTATGAATGCTCAGCTATGAAAAGCCAACTGACATTTGCTCCTGAGGTGTTGAACTGTTGCCCCCTCTTTAACCACTGTGGTTATTCTTTTTATGTAAAAAAAAGTATTTGTCAAATACATTTCATTGATTGATTGTTTGCTGTCCTACATGCTGTGTATTCACTAACAGTGGGAGTGATGTGCTGTTTTTATAGTATCTCTAACATATTTTTGTTTGTATTTAATCTGCAATTTAACTTCATAAAGTGGCAGTCGAAACAATAAGAAAGTGTCTTCCCTGCTAATCTTTCAGTAAAAAGCTGAGGGGCTGGAGAAATGTAACCACTCTCAAATTCAAAGAGCAATAGATGCAAGGACTGACTATCCATTATATCAGAATTATAGTTTTAACCATGTTTTGAGGCTCTATGGTGTTTGCTTACATATTCTATGTTTACAAAATTGGAGTAAATCAAGCTTATATTTGGGGTTCTGTTCGGCTACGACAGTTGAACTAAGGTCATGAGGCATTTATAAGTTAGATTCTTCAGGAATCAGTAGATACATATCATACATTTGTAAGTGCAAAAAAATTGATGTAGCAACAGCTGATTGCCCCTTTAAGGTATGCTACAGTTGTTTGTCTATTGATCCGGTGCATGAGAAAAAGACTTGCCTTTTATTAGAATCCTCTTCTTGTTTCAGTGGAACTCATAAAAACACCTAAATAACCCAATAATTGACTACGTATGTTTGTAATCCTGTTTCTATGATCTGTTTCCACTACCATGTAACCAGGTCGCTTTGCATCAAGGCGTCTGCTAAATGGCATATCTTATTAAAGTCTCATTTGACTAGCTGCCCAGTGTAGTTACTATACCTGTGCAACAGATGGCAGCCAAATCTAGTTGAAGTCACTACTCAAAATCAAATCAAATGTATTTGCCACATATACATGGTTAGCAGATCTTAATGCGAGTGTAGCGAAATGCTTGTGCTTCTAGTTCCGACAATGCAGTAATAACCAACGAGTAATCTAACCTAACAATCCCAAAACTACTACCTTGTATACACAAGTGTAAAGGGATAAAGAATATGTACATAAAGATATTTGAATGAGTGATGGTACAGAACGCCATAGGCAAGATGCAGTAGATGGTATCGAGTACAGTATATACGTATGATCACACTGGTTATATATTATTTGTTTTATTACTTGTGAAGCAAAAATGGAAAAAATATTTGCATTTTTTTCTTTTTTACTGGACTGATGGCGCCTGCATCTGATGGTCAGCGATCCCTCCCTCCGCTGAGGGATGACTGACCAAAAAGGGAACATCGTCTTCAGGCTGATGATGAAATTCAAGTCACACTTAATTATTTCTGACATGCACCAATTCATGTTGTTACTTGTACGAACAGAGAACGTGAAATATCCCTCCATATTAAAAAGACACAAGCTGCTAATAATAATTGCCAAGTTTATCGATACACTTTGTGGTGCAAGTGGACAAGGAGAAGGCGTTTTATGGCTTATAAAAGTCTCTCTCTCTCTCTCTCTCTCTCTCTCTCTCTCTCTCTCTCTCTTGCTCTCTCTCTCTCAATAGTCATGTTTTTTAAAGTTTTGAAATCTCACGCAGTAGAGTTGACTATATATTTAACTGTGGGCTTCTGGAAGCTGCAGACCAATGACTGCATACACTGCAGGTATACTTCACTGGTTACCTCCAAATCCAATTCCTCCTTTGGCCGCCTTTCCTTCCAGTTCTCTGCTGACAATGGCTGGAACGAATTGCAAAAATCACTGAAGCTGGAGACTCATATCTCCCTCTCTAACTTTACGCACCAGCAGCTCACAGATCACTGCAGCTGTACATGGCCCATCTGTAAATAGCCCATCCAACTACCTCATCCCCATACTGTTATTTTTTTGTTGCTCCTTTGCACCCCAATATATCTACTTGCACATTCATCTTCTGCACATCTATCACTCCAGTGCTTAATTGTTATATTGTAATTATTTCACCACTATGGCCTATTTATTGCCCTACCTCCCTTATCTTACCATGCTGTATATATACTTTTCTATTGTGTTATTGACTGTATGTTTGTTTATTCCATGTGTAACTATGTGTTGTTGTTTGTGTCACACTGCTTTGCTTTATCTTGACCAGGTTGGAGTTGTAAATGAGAACTTGTTGTCAACTGGCCTACCTGGTTAAATAAAGGTGAAATAAAAATACATTTAAAAAATACACTGATCTGAGCTATCTGATTGGTCAGAGGTAGGCCTAGGTGCACTTGATTTTGTCTCCAGGCCCGCCGGGTGGGTGAAGTTTGTACCTTCCTGAAATAGTTCAAAATGGGAACACCTAGCTCGCAGGGCAGCTGAATCAATTGCACCGACTGAAAACAAAGCGAAACAAATAAAAACTAGGCTTTATTATTTGTCTTATTACAGAAATGTTTGTCGATCAACTAGGAAAGCATTGGAGATCGACTAATCGATTGCAACCGACCCATTAGTGACCACTGCTATAGTATTGTATATCCCACCTCATGCGACACTCAGCAACAGGGGAAGCGCTGCGCAAAGGCATTACATTTCGTCTAATGGACTTGGAAAGTCTACTAAAGTGAGACTTTGCCTTCGTGTTTCTTGGCAATTTAAATAGTTTTGTTCACAAGCTAAGTTGTTTTTAAATGTTTGAGTTTGGTTCAACTGCTAGGCTACTAGTCACACTCTCTCTCACAGGCATGCTGTCACTGAGGACTCCAGCAGTTCGTTGCCACGGTAACACCTAGCCCTTAAAGGGGCAGCTGAAAATGTTTATCTTATCTGGGATATTTTGGTTAAAAGACACTGGTCACAAAAAATGAAATAACGTTGAACAATATACCACATCACTTCTTACTGATACAATTCTTGTTTTAGAAACATTACAAAGCATATTCCTCCATGTTTGGGGGGGGTTATTGGTTGTAAAGAATCTGACTGTCTGGTAGATCGTTTTTATCCACTTGCCACAGTGGCTGGGAGGCTTTGAATGTGACAAAAAAAGGTAGACACAGAGGATTTTAGAGCATGGGAGAGGTTGGGGCGGCGGGGGGGGAGGGGGGGGGGGGTAAAGGAAGGGATGCAGTGAGGACTGAAACTGCCCCAGTCTGAGGAGATATGGGTCATTGTGGAGAAGTGGAGATGAGAACAGGACAGCTTTGGTGTTGGTATACATAGGGCTCTATGGACCAAGCTGCTACAATACTATTAGTGACACCGAAATATAAGATTTGTGTGAATAACCCATTTTTCTTTATCCAGTATACCTAAGAACTATTCACAGATAATGGGACCTACACACTTACTAGTAGGTCATTACACATTTTTCTACATTCGTTCTTCTCTTTTGTTGTATTGTTCTTCATTATATTCCTTTATTCAGAGACCAAGGCTGTCTGTTTGTTTCAATCATGTCTCCATCTTTAATATGGAAACAGTTTTGAAACTTAACAAAGCAACTGTCCGCAAATAAGCCTCATGTTCCCATATTTCTCTGTGTTAAGTGTGTGTGAGTGAGCGCAGAGAATAATGGCTGATTGGAGAGGAGAATAGGATGCAATGGCCAGTGTGTAGGGGAATGCATCTTGGCAGGGTGTAAAAGAAAGCCTGCTGGATCACTGGAGCACAGTGGAGGATGCTTGCCAGTTTTTGGGCCACTGGGATTCTCTGACCTGTGTGTGTGTTTCTGTATGTGTGTGTTTCTGTGTCTGTGTATGTGAGTCTGTGTTTCTGTATGTGTGTGGGAGGCATAGAGATGAAGACCACACTCGCTTCATATTCAATTTGATCTGAAGCCTAACCCAAGTCATTAAATTTAGCATATGATCCTGCTCCACATTTCACAATACATTCACATCCACAGAGATATGGATGCAGTGCAATGTGAATGTTACAATTCAATGAATGTCTCGGAGATGGATGTAAAATGTATTTTCTGATAAAATGATTGTTAACAGTAAATACAATTTTACTTGAGTCACACACATATAGGCAAGCAGACATGGACACACACACACACACACACACACACACACACACACACACACACACACACACACACACTGCCCTTGGCATCATCATCCTCTCTTTGTTGGGACAGGGTAGGGTAAATTCCCGTCCCTCTGAAATGTCAATGGTCTGACACCCAACGTTACTGATGACCGATGACCCTCGGGCATCTACACTGACCGCTGCCAGATCAGACCGCTACAGATATAAGATCTAATCTCTAAAATGTTATCCTTTTAATTAAGTGTGTTTTAGGCAATAACTGTACAATTATTTTCCGGCCTTATTATTTCGGTAAAATATGATTGGGATTGTTTAGTTTAACAAAGTAAAAGGTTAGATATTTTCCAAATGAATCAACAACACAAAAATAATTCTCGGACAGATGTTTTACTTCGGAAAAACTATGCCACCAATAAATTATCTACCATTTCTGTTAATTAAAAATAAAAAACCTGTCTCTTCCTTTAGAAGTAAATAATGATTAACCACTTTCTTGTTGTACATTATAAACAGCATATAATATTACAATTGTATATATAGTACTGTAGCTGAGGCGTTGTCTGAGAGTTAGATAAATGGATGCCATATGGGGCTGGATGACGTGTGGGCACAATTAATGAGGAACATTTAGCCGGATCCACTGTCACTTTCTTATTTCCTTACATGGCTGCATGTTAGGGCATAGTTGTATAACCATAACTTTTACTTTCTCAAACTCATTTTGTGATATAATGATTAACCCATTTGTTTAACTCCTGTCTAAGCAGGGGGGGGGGGGTTCAGCTAAGCTATATGGAATTGTTTTAAGAAGGTCATACCAAGGATCATTTTGCTATTTGATTTAGAATTGTAAAACTCCTTAAAGTAGGAACAAATTAGGTAAACATAATTATTTGATGAAAAATGTTATTTGGCCTTACTGCAATTAGCCCATGCAAACACATTGAACAAAATATTTGCTACATGGAACAACAAATAGTCCCCCCCCCCCAAAAAAAAAAAATCGAAAGGAAGTTTGTTCTGAAGTGTCTGTCCTATATCTGAGAGATATAAGAATGATCAGGAAACATTTTCAATCTTTTTTTTTACATGTATATAATACCTTATTTTTGGCACCCAGCAGTCTCTACACAGCATATACACTGTACTTCCATTCAGTTTTTACATTTGTACCGGGGGACCGACAGATGAGTCTTGTGAGGCCTGTGGGCATCCTAGAGCAAAACAACCAACACATATGTCTTCGTGAGAGTCACACCTTTCTACAGAGGGATATAAGCCCATAAGAGTCTAAGCACTGTCTAAGCCTGGGTAAGGGGTGGGGGGGGGGGGGGGGTTCTACTAAACTACATGGAAATATTTTAAGAAGGTCATGCCATAATTTTCCCGTTTGATTTTACATTTTTAAGAAGCCTTGAAGTACCAATAAAAAATATATATCAAAAAATGTATTTGGCCTTACTGCTATTAGCCCATACAAACGCATTGAATAATAGATTCTGTACATGGAACAACCGATAGTTCTCCACAGGTGATATTAGTGTGTAGCCCAAACTATTCTTACGCTACAGACAGAAGTTGGCATGTCGGCTGTACTGACTTCAGACGAGTTCCAAGACTCTTGTGGGAGTCTTAGAGCAAAACAGAGGATCTCATCTTTCCATAGAGGGTTCATACGTTTTTAGGCCATTTGGACAGGACAGCTGATTCTGTGAGAGGACCGTTTTTCGGGACGTCTCATGGTCCGACAAACATGGCTCGAGCTCTGTCACCTTTCACCGCAGATGCGAAAGTGCGACATAGGCGCATGTGGTGTATTGAGGACATCCAATGCAAACAAAACCCTGTTATCGCCAGCTTAAACTGACCGATTTTGATGGGGATTTTTGTATTGTGCTAATTCGACTTCAGTGGGGGGGGGGGGGGGGGGCAGACGTCGACCTTTATAACTGGTATCCTTTTTATATGTTTTGGGTTCTGGGTATGCATACCTGTTTGTTTTTGAGTACATGCATGTTAAGTATGGGCGGGAGAGACCTTGACATACTATATGTGTGCTTATGTGTACCCACGCTCATATGTGTCTTTGTTTATGCGTTTTTGTGGACGTGCACATGTGTCTTGGTGTGTCTGTTCCCAGTCCTAGTCCTCCGTCAGGCGGCTAGTTTTGGCCACTGACCTCTCACCCTGAGGCAGCCGTCTCCAAATGGCCGGAGCGGTTGACACAAGCGCTCACCGCCCGGTGTCAGTCTAATGTCTTGTGATAAGGAGCTTATGCTCGTTTTCCCCAGAACATCACCCCCAAGCCTTTCTCTCACTGGCATTCAACCCCTACGAGAAACCAAGCTCAACGAGGCACCCTTGACCATAACTTCAGGGAGCACACGCTCCATTGTTAGCCCCGCCTAATGAAGAAGGGAGGCCAGAGACATGATAGGAGAGAAAGCCATTGTTTTGATGAAATGAATAGACACCTGCATGCCTGAAGCTACAGGGTGGGTAATATGAAATCATATGCAATTATAATAGAGATATGAATAACAGACTGTTTTGTGTGTGTGCGTGTATGTATGTGTGCTGTATCTGTGTGTGAGTCTCATGGGAATGGGCTGTAGGACGTCAATACCCAACCTGTAAATGACAGGCACAGAGGGAGCGTGTTTATCAGTTTGTCTGGATCTTAAAAAGGTCACACACACTCCTCCAACAGCTGTCTGTCTTTCAGAGCCTTGTTCTCAGAATTCATACATGTACTCAATCTAGATGTATTTATTCTCATATGGCGCTACCTACCACATAGAGCACATATTTGTCCTTAATAGTGGATACTTTTTCATGTATGGCAGGTTGTGAGTGAGATGTTTTCATGTTTGTGTCTGTCCCTGTGTGTGTGTCTTTCTTGTTGTAAATGTCTGCAATGCGTATGGACATACTGTATTTGATGTGTTGGTGGTATTCATTGGATATGGTGTTTTGTGTGTGTGTGTGTGTGTGTGTGTGTGTGTGTGTGTGTGTGTGTGTGTGTGTGTGTGTGTGTGTGTGTGTGTGTGTGTGTGTGTCTGTTTGCAAGTGTGTGTGTGTGTGCGAAAGAGAGACAGCATGCTCTCCCGCTGGCCTCTAATTCAAACCAAACCTGCACCATGAAATAGCTCTTAGACATCATTACACGCTGTGCATGTAGATGGGCCCTACCTCCAAACATGGCCACAGGGATGGTGTGCATGTGTGTGTCTATCTGCAGTGTGGGCAGCTAGTGTCACACTGGAATAAAATAACTAGAAAGATGGTAGTTCTAATGCAGATAATGCTTCCAACAACAATAAACCTTCCGTTTTCTAGGAAAAAAACGTACATTTCAAATGAAATCAAATTGTGTTTGCCATATGCGCCGAACGCAACAGGTGTAGTAGACCTTACAGTGAAATGCTTACTTACAAGCCCTTAACCAACAATGCAGTTTTAAGAAAATAGAGTTAAGAAAATTGGTTGTAAATTAAATACATTTGAAAAAATGTGTAAAAAATGTAACACAATAAAATAACAATAATGAGGCCTATATACAGGGGGTACCGTTACCGAGTCAATGTGCGGGGGTACAGGTTAGTCGAGGTCATTTTTACATGAAGGTAGGGGTAAAGTGACAATGCATAGATAATTAACAGCGAGTAGCAGCAGTGTAAAAACAAGGGGGATGGGGGGGTAAGTGTAGTCCAGGTGGCCATTTGATTAATTCAGATTCAGATTAGTTCAGAAGGCTTATGGCTTGGGGGTAGAGGCTGATGAGGAGCATTTTGGACCTAGAAGTGGCGCTCCGGTACACCTTGCTGTGCGGAAGCAGAGAAATCAATCTATGATTTGGGTGACCATTTGTTGGGCCTTCCTCTGTCACCGCCTAATCCTAGTATATAGGTCCTGGATGGCAGGAAGCTTGACCCCAGTGATATACTGCTCCTATACGCACTACCCTCAGTAGCTCCTTACGCTGGGATGCTGAGCAGTTACAATACCAGGCGGTGATGCAACTGGTCAGGATACTCTCAATGGTGCGCTGTATAACTTTTTGAGAATCTGGGGACCCATGCTAAATCTTTTCAGTTTCCCGAGGGAGAAAAGTTGTTGTCCTTCCCTCTTCACGACTTTCTTGGTGTGTTTGGACCATAATAGTTTGTTGGTGATGTGGACACCAAGGAACTTGACGCTCTCAATCCACTATACTACAGCCCTGTCGATGTGAATGGGGGCGTGTTCAGCCCTCCTTTTCCTGTAGTCCACAATCATCTCCTTTGTCTTGCTCACGTTGAGGGAGAGGCTGTTATCCTTACACCACACTGCCATGTCTCTGACCTCCTCCCTATAGGCTGTCTCATCGTTGTTGGTGATAATGCCTACCATCGGTGTGTTGTCAACTTAATGATGTTGTTGGAGTCATGCTTTGCCACGCAGTGGTGGGTGAACAGGGAGTACAGGAGGGGACTAATCACGTACCCCTGTGTTGTTGCCTACCCTTACCACCCGGCGGGTGGCCCGTCAAGAGGTCCAGGATCCAGTTGCAGAAGGAAGTGTTTAGTCCCAGTGTCCTTAGCTTATTGATGAGCTTTGTGGGCACTATAGTGTTGAACGCTGAGCTATATTCTCACATAGGTGTTCCTTTTGTCAAGTTGGGATAGGGCAGTGTGGAGTGAGATTGAGATTGCGTCATCTGTTGATCTGTTGGGGCAGTATGTGAATTGGAGTGGGTCTTGGGTTTCCGGGATGATGGTGTTGATGTGAGCCATGATCTGCCTTTCAAAGCATTTCATGGCTACCAGCGTGAGTGCTATGGTGCTGTAGTCATTTAGGCAGATTACTTTAGCTTTCTTGGGGACCTTTCAAGTTAAAGCCAAAATATGCCGTTTGAACTTTGAGACATTTTTTGTTTTGTTCATGTGTAATGCCCACCTCAACATCGTGTGGAAGCTGTAGGCGTTTACAGGGCATCTTCATGTATTTGCAGTCGCCTTAAACAATACATTGACTGGCGGATTAATATATTTTTTGTGTTTTTGGAGAACAGTTTTTCGAGGGATTTTTACTCCTAAACACGTTATGTTATAGCCACAGACACGATTTAACCAGTTTTAGAGACTTCAGAGTGTTTTCTATACAAACATACTTATCATTTGCATATACTATATTCCTGGCATGAGTAGCAGGACTTTGAAATGTTGCACGATTTTTTACAAAAAGCTGCGAAAAATCGCATGATCCATAAGAGGTTAAATGATCATACAGTGGACTACTTTACTACTGTAATCTTATCCCTATTCATGATTTACTGTATATGCTCTGGTTTTGCTCCTGTCTAACTTTTCTGATTCCCACTTCCTGTCACTGGCCATCTGATCCGATCAATCAAGCCACTGTGTAACCCCAGAGTGCAATGGGGTTTTCTCTCTCTCTCTCTCTCTCTCTCTCTCTCTCTGTCTCTGTCTCTGCTGAGGAGAGAGAGAGAGATATCTGATTTCCTCTCCATTGGATCACAGGAGCAGTCTAAAGTCTAAACCCCCACAAAACCACAGAATGTTCTTGCATTGGACGAGCCTGCATTCAATACATATGTGGACTAAGCTCCCTATTCAGACCCAGGGTATTGAATTCCTTATTTAGGTCATTTAGACTGAGCATAATGTATAGGATGCAGCTTAAATTTGCTGTTCTCTTTTCCTATCTCTCTGTCACTAAAAGAAAGGGAGAGAGAGAGAGTAAGTGAGGGAGGGAGTAACCATATGAGTGAGTGACCATGTGTTTGAGTTACCATGTTAGAGAGAACAAGAGAGAAAGTGTCTTTCTGTTTGTGTGTCCAGGGAAAATTAGTGCGTAACTGTTCCAGTGAGAGGTTATGAGGTTTTCTCCAAGCAGAGTCTCACAGGGGGTTGGGAGTAGATCCTGCTCCTGCCTTCACGTTTAGCAGGCCTTAATTGGCCATTAGGCTAAAGAATAGTCTGCACCTCCTCTCCTCTCTCTCCCCCCTCTCCTCTCGGAACCTAACACTGATTAGGACTTTGATGCCCTAATAAACACAAAGAGGTAAATTAGTCACGGAGTGCGGTAAACATGAAACATGGACTATGCTGTGTGGTATAGAATACACAAACACCATACAGTATGGCCTAGCAGTATACATATAATAAATACTGACCCTACAGCAGCTGGCTGTAAAATATAGCCTTAGTCATTTGGGATAAAATCAAAGCTGGTATAAGTTCAGGGTCTGGGTTGGCCAATTGTATTCACACATTATTGCTGTAAACACATGCATGTTCCATTTGACACTAGACAGGTTCAACTGACAGTCTCTGCTGTGCTTAGTTGAACATAACCAAATCAGTATTGAATGACGGAACCAACGTTTCCACTATGCCTTCGGGACAGTGTTTTTTGGGTGTGCATCTTCAGTTTGTGCTATGACTCCATTACCATGCTCTATTGCCTAAAAGAAAAGCATGGCATGCTCACATCACAGTTTCCGATTTGAACTATTTCTCAGACTTAATTCAAATGTAGTTTGGTCTCCTGTAAATAAAGACATTGTCCACAGCGAGAGAAACACAATCAGAGAGTTAGCTGGCTGAGAGTGGGAGAGACATGGATAATTACTCACTTAAGATGCAATCACAGTTGTAGTGCCCGCGCAATCAGGCCTGTGTGTGTGTGATTGTTGTTCTGGGCAGGCTGCACTGCAAACAGAGTTATTCCGACTGGCCGATGGGTTTTAAATGAGAAGGAAAGCTGTGAGGTAGTTCTGCATTGGTCCCAATAGTCTAATTATAGGGTATGGTTCAGAGCAGTAGCATGGAGTAGAACAGTTTTCCTGAGTTAGGCTCAGATCTGGGTTCAAATAATAATTTAGGGTATTTCAATTAATTTCAAAGACATTTGGAAGTATGTATTTCAATATTTTTATTTGAAAGACAAGTAGTTGAATATTGGAATGTATTTGGAAAAACTAAAATACACTGACTCAAATACACTCCCATTTATTTAACCCAAGTATTTGTAAATACTTTCGAATAGTAGGCTATTTGTGGGAAATAGTTGCTATTATCTAGAAGAAGTTGATTTGGGCCACATTATTTAAAAATACTCAAATACACAATACAACATACAGCTGAAGTCGGAAGTTTACATACACTTAGGTTGGAGTCATTGAAACTCGTTTTTCAACCGCTGTCATGTTCTGACCGTAGTTCTTTTGTTATGTCTTTGTTTTAGTATGGTCAGGGCATGAGTTGGGTGGGTTGTCTATGTTCCGTTTTCTATGTTGTGTTTTGCGTTTGGCCTGGTATGGTTCTCAATCAGAGGCAGGTGTCGTTAGTTGTCTCTGATTGAGAATCATACACTTGTGTTTCGTGGAACTATGTTCCACACGGAACTGTTTCGGTTGGTTATTTCACGTGTTGTTTATTGTTTTTTTTTCAGTGTTCGCTTGTTTTAATAAAGAGCATGAACACGTACCACGCTGCGCATTGGTCCTCCGATCCTTACTACTCCTCCTCACGCTCCACAAATTTCTTGTTAACAAACTATAGTTTTGGCAAGTCGGTTAGGACATCTACTTTGTGCACAATTGTATGCAGACAGATTATTTCACTTATAATTCACTGTATCACAATTACAGTGGGTCAGACGTTTACATACACTAAGTTGACTGTGCCTTTAAACAGCTTGGAAAATTTCAGAAAATTAGTTCATGGCTTTAGAAGTTTCTGATAGGCTAATTGACATAATTTGAGTCAATTGAAGGTGTACCTGTGGATGTATTTCAAGGCCTACCTTCAAACACAGTGCCTCTTTGCTTGACATCATGGGAGAATCAAAAGAAATCAGCCAAGACCTCCACAAGACTGGTTAATCCTTGGGAGCAATTTCCAAATGCCACGTTCATCTGTACAAACAGTAGTACGGAAGTAGAAACACCATGGGACCACGCAGCCGTCATACTGCTCAGGAATAAGACGCGTTCTGTCTCCTAGAGATGAACGTACTTTGGTGCAAAAAGTGCAAATCAATCCCAGAACATTTACATTTACATTACATTTAAGTCATTTAGCAGACGCTCTTATCCAGAGCGACTTACAAATTGGTGCAGCAAAGGACCTTGTGAAGATGCTGGAGTAAACAGTAAACAGGTACAAAAGTATGGATATCCACAGTAAAACGAGTCCTATATCGACATAACCTGGAAGGCCACTCAGTAAGGAAGAAGCCACTTGTTCAAAACCGCCATAAAAAAGCCAGACTACAGTTTGCAACTGCACATGGGGACAAAGATCATACTTTTAGGAGAAATGTCCTCTGGTCTGATGAAAAAAAAATATAACTGTTTGGCCATAATGACCATCATTATGTTTGGAGGAAAAAAGGGGATGCTTGCAAGCTGAAGAACACCATCCGAACCGTGAAGGACCATGTTGTGGGGGTTCTTTTCTGCAGGAAGCACTGGTACACTGGTACACTTCCCAAAATAGATGGCATCATGAGGTAGGACAATTATGAAGCAACTATGAAGCAATTATTGAAGCAACATCTCAAGACATTAGTCAGGAAGTTAAAGCTTGGTCGCAAATGGGTCTTCCAAATGGACAATGACCCCAAGCATACTTCCAAAGTTGTCGCAAAATGGCTTAAGGACAACAAAGTCAAGGTATTGGAGTGGACATCACAAAGCCCTGACCTCAATCCCTTAGAAAATGTGTAGGCAGAACTGAAATAGCGTGTGCGGGCAAGGAGTCCTACAAACCTGACTCAGTTACACCAGCTCTGTCAGGAGGAATGGGCCAAAATTCACCCAACTTATTGTGGGGAGCTTGTGGAAGGTTACCCGAAACGTTTGACCCAAGTTAAACAATTTAAAGGCAATGCTACCAAATGTTAATTGAGTGTATGTAAACTTCCGACCCAATGGGAATGTGATGAAAGAAATAAAAGCTGAAATACATCATTTTCTCTACTATTATTCTGACATTTCACATTCTTAAAATAAAGTGGTGATCCTAACTGACCTAAGACAGGGAATCTTTACTAGGATTAAATGTCAGGAATTGTGAAAACCATGAGTTTAAATGTATTTGGCTAATGTGTATGTAAACTTCCGACTTCAACTGTAAGTATTTAAATAACAAATACTAAAATACACATGCATTTGAACCCAGGTCTGGTTAGAATGGAGTTACAGTACACAATGCAACTTTTTTGCATTTTTTGTTGCAGTTTCAGGTTGCAAGTAACATAACTTCAGCTCAGCTCAGCTCAAATAAGCAAAGAGAAACGACAGTCATCATTACTTTAAGACATGAAGGTCAGTCAATCCGGAACATTTCAAGAACTTTGAATAAAGTGGTGTGAAAGTTGCTTTGTGTAACTCCAGCCTTAGGGTTCCATTCCAAACCAAATAACTTGTTCCCTTCTGCAATATTTTGTCCATCATAACCTGTTTTCTCTGACCACCATTTCTATAGGGAGTAATTTTTACTTGTTTTACTTGTTTTCTCTGAGTCATTACATAAAAAACAACAGAAAACAAATAGTTGGGCTCTCTTGTCAGTCAATGACTTTGATTGGGTAACTGGTCCCAGTAATGTACAACATACTTGAGTAATGCATGTTTAAAGGCTAAAGGCTTTGTCCCATAGCCTTTGCTGTAGTGTTGCTAAGATATTAATATGGTGCTGTAGGCTGTGAAATGGGTGATTCATTTCACAAGGCAAAACCTTTAAAGTTTGACGATACAGGAATTATCAGGCTTATATAAACCACTGTACCAACGTACGTAACTCACACACCTTTAAGAGGGAGAGAGAGAGCGAAAGATAGAAAGAAAGATAAATAAATGATGAATGTCATTGAGGAGTTCCTCCTCAGGATAAGTCCAGCCCCTGAAATGGTTTAATCAATAGAGGAATGTTCTTGGTAATGGAGTGTGTCAGCTTTTTAACCGGACTAAACCTTCATCAAGTCAATGAGGAGAGTTCAACCTCGCACTGATCTGAATAATCTCACAACATATCGACTGGCCACTGAGGAGGAATACCAAACACACACACACGCACACACACACACACACACACACACACACACACACACACACACACACACACACACACACACACACACACACACACACACACTCTGTGTTTGATTATGTGCCTCTAGTATATACACTTATCTCTCTCCACCTTCTTGGTCTCATATCTCTGTGTTCTCTTTAAGAACCACATAATGAAAATCACATTAAAGCACTCAATCTGTTTATACCTCTCTTATACACCCTACAGACCTGATCTTCGAACATCTCCTTTGCTGCTAATACAGTCGCCAATCTTCTAGGCTTTCCATTAGATGTTGTAACATTGCTGCGGGGACTTGCTTCCATTCGGCCACAAGAGCATAAGTGAGTTCTCGACAAACCATTTCTGTATGGACCTCGTTTTGTACACAGGGGCATTGTCATACTGAAACAGGAAAGGGTCTTCCTCAAACATTTGCCTTCCTCAAACTTTTTCGTATAGAATATCATTGTAGACCGAACCATGAAAAACAGCCCCATACCATTATTCCTCCTCCACCAACATTTACAGTTGCCACTATGCATTCAGGCAGGTAGCGTTCTCCTGGTATCCGCCAAACCCAGATTCATCCGTTGGACTACTAGATGGTAAAGCATGATTCATCACTCCAGAGAAAGCATTTTCACTGCTACAGAGTCCAATGGTGGCAATCTTTACACCACTCCAGCTGACGCTTGGCATGGCGCATGGTGATCTTAGGCTTGTGTGTGGCTGCTCGGCCATGGAAACATATTTCATGAAGCTCCCAATGAACAGTTATTGTGCTGAGATTGCTTACAGAGGCAGTTTGGAACTTGGTAGTGAGTGTTGCAACCAAAGACAGACAATTTGTACGCGTTATAAACTTCAGCACTCGGCAGTCCAATTCTGTTAGCTTTTGTGACCTACCACTTTGCGGCTGAGCTGTTGTTGCTGCTAGACGTTTCCATTTCGCAATAACGGCACTTAAAAGTTGACCGGGGCAGCTCTAGTAGGGCAGAAATTTGACCAACTGACTTGTTGGAAAGGTGCCATTCTATGACGGTGCCACGTTGAATGTCACTGAGCTCTTGTCTATGGAGCTTGCATGGCTGTGTGCTCAATGTTATACACCTGTCAGCAACAGGTGTGGCTGAAATAGCCGAATCCACTCATTTTAAGGGGTGTCCACATACTGTAGTATATACTGTATCAGCTAAAGTCAAATACTCTGTGATATCATCAACGTAGGCATTTCAGGCTTAATGAGTTGATAATGAAAACAACTATTTACAGTCGACCAGTGTAGAAGGACGTACAGTACAGTTCAAAAGTTTGGGGTCACTTGGAAATGTCCTTGTTTTTGAAAGAAAAGCACATTTTTTGTCCAATAAAATAACATCAGATTGATCAGAAATACAGTGTAGACATTGTTAATGTTGTAAATGACTATTGTAGCTGGAAACGGCTGATTTTTAATGGAATATGCAGAGGCTCATTATCAGCAACCATCACTCCTGTGTTCCAATGGCACGTTGTGCTAGCTAATCCAAGTTTATCACTTTAAAAGGCTAATTGATCATTAGAAAACCCTTTTGCAATTATGTTAGCACAGCTGAACGCTGTGGTTCTTTTTAAAGATGCAATACAACTGGCCTTCTTTAGACTAGTTGCATATCTGGAGCATCAGCATTTGTGGGTTCGATTACAGGTTCAAAATGGCCAGGAACAAAGCAATTTCTTCTGAAACTCGTCAGTCTATTCTTGTTCTGAGAAATGAAGGCTATTCCATGCGAGAAATTGCTAAGACAATGGAGATCTCGTACAATGCTGTGTACTACTCCCTTCACAGAACAGTGCAAACTGTCTCTAACCAGAATAGAAAGAGGAGTGGGAGACCTTGGTGCACAACTGAGCAAGAGAACAAGTACATTATACTGACTAGTTTGAGAAACAGACGCCTCACAAGTCCTCAACTGGCAGCTTCATTAAAATTACTTATTTGGGATCGGTGTCCCTTCCATGGGACGGTTGAGCTAACGTAGGCTAGCGCGATTAGCATGAGGTCATACGCAACAAGAAGATTTCCCAGGACATAGACATATCTGATAATGGCAGAAAGCTTAAAATCTTGTTAATCGAATTGCACTGTCCTATTTACAGTAGCTATTACAGTGAAATAATACCATGCAATTGTTTGTGGAGAGTGCACAATATTGAACATGAAAAGTTGTAAAAAAACTGATTAGGCACATTTGGGCAGTGTTGATACAACATTTTGAACAGAAATGCAATGGTTCATTGGATCAGTCAAAACAATTGCATATACACTGAATTTATGCTGCAGTAGTTTATGTGTCAGGGGGTTAGGGTCAGTCTGTTATATCTGGAGTATTTCTCCTGTCTTATCCGGTGTCCTGTGTGAATTTAAGTTTGCTCTCTGTAATTCTCTCTATCTTTCTCTTTTTCTATCTCTCAGAGGACTTGAGCCCTAGGACCATGCTTCACAACTGCCTGGCCTGATGACACCTCGCTGTCCCCAGTCCACCTGGCCGTGCTATTAATCCAGTTTCAACTGTTCTGCCTGCGGCTATGGAATCCTGACCTGTTCACCGGACATGCTACCTGTCCCAGACCTGCTGTTATCAACTCTCTAGAGACAGCAGGATTGGTAGTGATACTCTGAATGATCGGCTATGAAAAGCCAACTGACATTTACTCCTGAGGTGCTGACCTGTTGCACCCTCGACAACCACTGTGATTATTATTATTTGACCCTGCTGTTCATCTATGGACATTTGAACATCTTGGCCATGTTCTGTTATAATCTCCACCCGGCACAGCCAGAAGAGAACTGGCCACCCCTCTTAGCCTGGTTCCTCTCTAGGTTTCTTCCTAGGTTCTGGCCTTTCTAGGGAGTTTTTCCTAGCCACCGTGCTTCTATACCTGCATTGCTTGCTGTTTTGGGTTTCTGTACAGCACTTTGTGACATCAGCTGATGTAAGAAGGGCTTTGTAAATACATTTGATTTGATATTATTTGATGCCATATAGGGGCCAAAATCTAAATTGCACCTGGGCTGGAATAATACATTATGGCCTTTCTCTTGCATTTCAATGGTGATGGTACAACAAAAATACAAAATATATATTTTATTTTTCTTTGTATTATCTTTTACCAGATCTATTGTGTTATATTCTCCTACATTCCTTTCACATTTCCACAAACTTCAAAGTGTTTCCTTTCAAATGGTACCAATAATTTGCATATCTTTGCTTCAGGGATTGAGTTACAGGCAGTTAGATTTGGGTATGTCATTTTAGGTGAAAATTGAAAAAAAGGGGTGTATCCTTAAGAATAGTACCTGCAAAAGCGAAGAGGCGACACTGGGATGCTGGCCATCTAGGCAGCTTTGCAAAGAAAAAGTAATATCTCAGATTGGCCAATAAAAATAAAATATTAAGATGGGCAAAAGAACAAAGAAACTGGACAGAGGATCTCTGCCTCGAAGGCCAGCATCCCGGAGTCGCCTTTTCACTGTTGACGTTGAGACTGGTGTTTTGCAAATACTATTTAATCAATTAGCCTTTTAAAATAATAAACTTGGATTACCTAACACAATATGCCATTGGAACACAGGAGTGATGGTCCTCTGTACGCCTATTTAGATATTCCCCCCCAAAATCGGCCGTTTCCAGCTACAATAGTCATTTACAACATTAACAATGTCTACACTGTATTTCTGATCAATTTTATGTTATTTTAACGGACAAAAAATGTGCTTTTCTTTCAAAAACAAGGACATTTCTAAGTGAACCCAAACGTTTGAATGGTAGTGGCCATGAATGAGAAAAGGAGAGACAAATGAGAGAGAAAATTGGACAAAAGAGTGATGAATTTCAAACAGCAAACAATGGCTAGACATTGCAGTGTGAGTGTTGCGGTCCACTGGTCTATGCTTTTGAAGTGGGTATCTGCATTCCTTGTATCCCCATGCTTACCCCATTTGTAAGAGCTCTCTGCATATTGGGGTGCTTGTGTGTTTCGGTGCATACCTCGTCTTTCTCTATTGTTGCTTCATTCCTTTCTCGTTTTTAACAGTTGAATGAAATACGTTTTGTTGTTCTTACATTCATCATTCTAATAATATCATTGAATAATATAGGACTATAATTACATGTAGAAGGCTTTTAATTCTCTTCACAAAGATTTAATGGTTATGGGTCGGAATAAATAACTGCTATAGCCTACCGCCATCGCATGTTTGCAGTTCTTTCAAACTACCTGTGAGTTCTATTGGATGCTGTACTTAACATTCAGTAAACACAAGCTTGCGTCCCTCTTCGAATAGTCTATTGGTATAGGAAATGCTGAGCAAAATAATGTCCAGCAAGCTATTTTACTCTAGCTTTTCCTGCATGGAACTCAAAGAGCTAAGGATAATTTTTTAAGGCGAGAGGCCAGTGGTGCACAGGTGCATGCATATTGCACAAGGGACAGAGGATAAAAGTTAGAAGCTTATTATGCATAACCCATCATGAATTAGCTAAATATAAGGATAACACTGCATTTAACTTATTACCTGAAGAGGTAGGCTAGGACATCTATAAAGCACATTCGGAAAGTTTTCAGACCCCTTGAATATTTCCACATTTTGTTACAGCGTTATTCTAAAATGGATTTGAAAACTCTGAAATGTACACACAATACCCCATAATGACAAAGCAAAAACATTTTTAAATTTTTATATTTTTCTAATTGTCCGTAGAGGTCCGAGACAGGATTGTGTCCAGGCACAGATCTGGGGAAGGGTACTAAAAGAAGTTCTGCAGCATTGAAGGTCCCCAAGAACACAGTGATCTCCACCATTCTTAAATGAAAGACGTTTGGAACCACCAAGACTCTTCCTAGATCTGGTCGCCCGGCCAAGCTGAGAAATCGGAGGAGAAGGTTCTTGGTCAGCGAGGTGACCAAGAACCCGATGGTCACTCTGACAGAGCTCTAGAGTTCCTCTGTGGAGATGGGAGAACCTTCCATAAGGATAACCATCTCTGCAGTACTTCACCAATCAGGCCTTCATAGTAGAACAGTCAGACAGGAGCCACTCCTTAGTTAAAAGCACATGACAGCCCGCTTGGAGCTTGCCAAAAGGCACCCAAAGACGATCACACTATGAGAAACAAGGTTCTCTGGGCTGATGAAACAAAGATCGAACTCTTTGGCCTGAATGCCAAGTGTCATGGCTGGAGGAAACCTGGCACCATCCCTAAGGTGAAGCATGGTGGTGGATGTTTATCAGCTGCAGATAACATTAATGCTACGCTACAGGACTGTAGCATTGAAGGTCCCCAAGAACACAGTGGCCTCCACCATTCTTAAATGAAAGACGTTTGGAACAACCCAGACTCTTCCTAGATCTGGCCGCCCGGCCAAGCTGAGAAATCAGAGGAGAAGGTTCTTGGTCAGCGAGGTGAACAAGATCCACAGATGACGCAATCTCAATCACACTCCACATTACCCTTTCCCACCTGAACAAATAGAACACCTATGTGAGAATGCTGTTCATTGAGAGCAGCTCAGCATTCAACACTACAGTGCCCACAAAGCTCATCACTAAGCTAAGGACCCTGGGACTAAACACCTCCCTCTACAACTGGATCCTGGACTTCCTGTCGGGCCGCCCCCAGGTGGTAAGAGTAAGGCAACAACACATCTGCCATGGTGATCCTCAACACGGGGCCCCTCAGAAGTTACCTCTTAGTCCCTTCCTCTACTGCCTGTTCACCCATGACTATGTGGACAAGCACGACTCCAACACCATCATTAAGTTTGCTGACGACACAACAGTGGTAGGCCTGATCACCAACAACGATGAGACAGAGCATAGACAGTACAACCTCTCACTCAACGTGAGCAACAACAAGAAGCTGATTGTGGACTACAGGAAAGGAAGGGCCGAAAATGCCCCCATTCACATCGACGGGGTGTGGTGAAACAGAGTTTCAATTTCATTGGTGTCCACATCACCAACAAACTATCATGGTCCAAACACACTAAGACAGTCTTGAAGAGGTAATGACAAAACGTTTTCCGCCTCAAGAGACTGGAAAGATTTGGCATGGGTCCCCAGATTTTCAAAAAGTTCTACCGCTGCAACATTGAGAGCATCCTGACCGGTTGAATCACTGACTGGTATGGCAACAGCTCGCCATCCATTATAGAGGGTACTGCGTACAAGTTTCCTGCTTGGCCCCAGTGATGTACATTAATTGCCAGGAAATACACTGCTAGTCAAATGTTTGGACATGCTTACTCATTCAAGGGTTTTTCTACACTGTAGAATCACAGTGAAGACATCAAAACTATGAAATAACACATTTGCAATCTGGTAGTAACCAAAAAAGTGTTAAACAACTCAAGATATATTTTGGATTTTAGATTCTTCAAAGTAACCACTCTTTGCCTTGATGTCAGCTTTGCACACTATTGGCATTCTCTCAACCAGCTTCACCTGTTACGCTTTTCCAACAGCCTTGAAGGAGTTCCCACAAATGCTGAGCACTTGTTGGCTGATTCTCCTTCACACTGCGGTCCAACTCATCATAAACTATCTCAATTGGTTTGAGGATGGGTGATTGTGGAGTCCAGGTCATCTGATGCAGCACGCCATCACTCTCCTTCTTGGTCTAATAGCCCTTACACAGCTTGGAGGTGTGTTGGGTCATTATAGTTCCACTAAGTGCAAACCAGATGGGATGGCGTAGAGCTGCAGAATGCTGTGGTAGCCATGCTGACTAAGTGTGCCTTGAATTCTAAATAAATCACAGACAGTGTCACTAGCAAACCACCCCCACACCCTCACACATTATCCCCCATGCTTCAAGGTGGGAACCACACATGCAGAGATCATGTGTTCACCTACTTTGCATCTCACAAAGACACAGTAGTTGAAACCAAAAATCTCAAATTGGACTCCTAAGATAAAAGGACAGATTTCCACCAGTCTAATGTCCATTGCTCATGTTTCTTGGCCAATGGAAGTCTCTTCTTACTGGTATCCTTTAGTGGTTTCTCCGCAGCAATTTGACAATGAAGGCCTGAAGAATCATCTGAAAAGTTGATTTTGAGATGTGCCTGTTACTTGAACTCTGTGAAGCATTTATTTGGGTTGCAATTTCTGAGGCTGGTAACTTTAATGAACTTATCCTCTGCAGCAGAGTAAAGTAATGATGGACTGTCATTTCTGTCATTTCTCTTTGCTTGTAACGGTTTTCTTCCGAGAAGGAGAAGAGGACCAAAATGCAGCATGGTTAGTGTTCAACATCTTTAATATAGACGACAAGCGAGAACACGACAAAATACAAAACAATAAATGTGAAAAGCGAAACAGTCATGTGTGGTGAAACAAACACAGACACGGAAACAACCACCCACCAACCCAAACACAAAACAAGCTACCTAAATATGGTTCCCAATCAGAGACAATGACTAACACCTGCCTCTGATTGAGAACCATATCAGGCCATACATAAAAACGGACAAACTAGACACACAACATAGAATGCCCACCCAGCTCACGTCCTGACCAACACTAAAACAAGGAAAACACAAAAGAACTATGGTCAGAATGTGACAGTCCCCCCCCCTCCCGCAGTGGCGGCTCTGGCGCTGGACGTGGACCCCACTCCACAATTGTCTTTGTCCACCTTCTTAGCGTGCTTTGGGTGGCGACCCTTGCCGCCGACCTTGGCCTAGGAACCCTAACAAAGGGCCACACCGGACTGAGGAGCGCCTCTGGACTGAGGGGTGCTTCATGACTGAGGGACAGCTCTGGACTGAAGGGCAGCTCATGACTGAGAGGCAGCTCATGACTGAGAGGTAGGTCATGACTGAGAGGTAGCTCATGACTGAGAGGTAGCTCATAACTGAGAGGTCGCTCCTGACCGAGGGGTAACTCATGACCGAGGGGTAGCTCAGGACTGAGAGGTATCTCAGGACTGAGAGGTAGCTCAGAACAGAGATAGCTCAGGCTGGTTGACGGCTCTGGCAGCTTCTGGCTGACTGACGGCTCTGGCAGCTCCTGGCTGACTAACGGCTCTGGCAGATCCTGGCCGACTGAAGGCTCTGGCAGATCCTGGCTGACTGACGGCTCTGGCAGATCCTGGCCGAATGGCGGCTCTGGCGGCGCCTGGCTGACTGGCGGCTCTGGCTGATCCTGGCTGACTGGCGGATCCTGGCTGACTGGCGGCTCTGGCGGATCATGGCCTAACTGGCGGCTCCTTGCAGACTGGCGGCTCTGGCGGCTTTTTGCAGACTGCTGGCTTTGGCGGCTCATGACAGACAGGAGACTCTAGCAGCTCTGGACAGACGGGAGATTCTAGCAGCTCTGGGCAGGCGGGAGACTCTAGCAGCTCTGGACAGGTGGGAGACTCTAGCAGCTCTGGACAGGCGGTAGACTTTAGCAGCTCTGGACAGGCGGGAGACTCTAGCAGCTCTGGACAGGCGGGAGACTCTAGCAGCTCTGGACAGGCGGGAGACTCTAGCAGCTCTGGACAGGCGGGAGACTCTAGCAGCTCTGGACAGGCGGGAGACTCTAGCAGCTCTGGACAAGCGGGAGACTCTAGCAGCACTGGACAGGCGGGAGACTCTAGCAGCTCTGGACAAGCGGGAGAGTCTAGCAGCTCTGGAGAGGCGGGAGACTCTAGCAGCTCTGGAGAGGCGGGAGACTAACAGCTCTGGACAGGTGGGAGACTCTAGCAGCTCTGGACAGGCGGGAGACTCTAGCAGCTCTGGACAGGCGGGAGACTCTAGCAGCTCTGGACAGGCGGGAGACTCTAGCAGCTCTGGAGAGGCGGGAGACTAACAGCTCTGGACAGGTGGGAGACTCTAGCAGCACTGGACAGGCGGGAGACTCTAGCAGCTCTGGACAAGCGGGAGAGTCTAGCAGCTCTGGAGAGGCGGGAGACTCTAGCAGCTCTGGAGAGGCGGGAGACTAACAGCTCTGGACAGGTGGGAGACTCTAGCAGTACTGGACAGGCGGGAGACTCTAGCAGCTCTGGACAGGCGGGAGACTCTAGCAGCTCTGGACAGGCGGGAGACTAGCAGCTCTGGACAGGCGGGAGACTAGCAGCTCTGGAGAGGCGGGAGACTCTGGCAGTTCTGGACAGGCGGGAGACTCTAGCAGCTCTGGACAGGTGGGAAACTCTAGCAGCTCTGGACAGGCGGAAGACTAGCAGCTCTGGACAGGCGAGGTGCACTGTAGGCCTGGTACGTGGTACCGGCATTGGTAGTACTGGGCCGAGGACACGCACCACAGGGCGAGTGCGGGGAGGAGAAACAGGGAGTACTCGGCTCTGGACACGCACAGGAAGCCTGGTGCGGGGGGCTGCCACCAGAGGGCTGGTGCGTGTAGGTGGCACTGGATAGACCGGACTGTGCAGGTGCACTGGAGCTCTTGAGCACCGAGCCTGCCCAACCTTACCTGGCTCGATGCCCACTCTAGCCCGGCCGATACGAGGAGCTATTATGTACCGCACCGGGCTATGCACCCGCACTGGAGACACCGTGCACTCCACAGCATAACACGGTGCCTGCCCGGTCCCTCTCGCTCTCCGGTAAGCACAGGAAGTTGGCGCAGGTCTCCTACCTGGCTTCGCCATACTCCCTGTGTGCCCCCCAATACATTTTTGGGGCTGACTCTTGGGCTTTCTACCGCGCCGCCGTGCTCGTTTCTCCAACTCCATTCTCCTGTAACCCTCCTCACTGCTCCAGCGAATCCCAGGCGGGCTCCGGCACTCTCCCTGGCTCGACCGCCCACCTGTCTATCTCTTTCCAAGTTGTATAGTCCAGATTCTGCTCCCATGTCCAGAAATCCTGACATTGCTGCCTCTCCTGCTCCTGCCCGTTACCACACTGTTTGGTCCTGTTGTGGTGGGTGGTTCTGAAACCTATTTCTTCTGCTGAAGGAGAGGAGGACCAAAATGCAGCATGGTTAGTGTTCAACATCTTTAATATAGACGACAAACGAGAACACGACAAAATACAAAACAATAAATGTGAAAACCGAAACAGTCCTGTGAGGTGAAACAAACACAGACACGGAAATAATCACCCACCAACCTGCCTCTGATTGAGAACCATATCAGGCCATACATAGAAACGGACAAACTAGACACACAACATAGAATACCCACCCAGCTCACGTCCTGACCAACACTAAAACAAGGAAAACACAAAAGAACTATGGTCAGAACGTGACATTGCTCTTTTACCAAATAGGGTTATCGTCGTTTTACTACCCCTACCTTGTCACAAAACAACTGATTGGCTCAAACACATTAAGGAAAGAAATTGCACAAATTCACTTTTACCAAGGCACACCTGTTAATTGAAATGCATTCTAGGTGACTACTCGATGAAGCTGGTTGAGAGAATGCCAAGCTTGTGCAAAGCTGTCAAAGCAAATCGTGGCTACTTTGAAGAATCTCAAATATAAAATAATGTCACTGGTGTAGAGAGGAGTCGGCAGGAGGCAGTCGCAGGTTTAGAACAACTGAGTTGATTTAAGCACCATCGATCAAAGAGGGACGAAACCCAAACGCTGTTGTGGTCAAAATATAAATAAAACATAAAGTACTCAGGAAATAGTAGGAGAGATTCCTCTCATGAAAACAAGTAACATCTTCAATGACCGACAAAGACAAATATCAGAGGGTGTATATATACAGTGATAGATTGGGGATTGGAACCAGGTGTGTGTAAGGATGATGAGACGAGTCCGGAGTTGATGAGTGAAGGGCGTTTGCCAGCAGTAGGTTCAGCAGAAGCTAGAAGGCCGGCGACACCAAACGCCTGAGCTGGACAGGAGGGGGAGCCAAAGCGAAGGCTGGTGTGACAGTACCCCCCCTGAGGCAATGCTCCAGCAGCGGGGAGCAGCGGACATTGGGGACAACCCCGGAGACGCGGTGCTGGTCGGTTGGGACTAGCTTAATCATGACGGGCCCAGGTGCCCTAAAAATGTACGGGTCCCTATCACCACCCATATTTCCCTTAAAATTAAAATAATTTTGTTGGTAAGGCTCTCTGTTAACTCTTGGTACTACCCATCCCGGAACCGGTAGAATTGTCATCAACTACACTAAATAGCATAGTGCAACGGTCAAAACATATTACTAGAAAATATTCATATTCATGAAATCACAAGTGAAATATAGCGAAACACAGCTTAGCCTTTTGTTAATCACCCTGTCATCTCAGATTTTGAAATGATGCTTTACAGCCAAAGCAAGACAAGCGTTTGTGTAAGTTTATCGATAGCATAGCATAGCATTATGTCCAGCTAGCAGCAGGAAGCTTGGTCACGAAAATCAGAAAAGCAATCAAATTAAAGGTTTACCTTTGATGATCTCCGGATGTTTTCACTCACGAGACTCCCAGTTAGACAGCAAATGTTCCTTTTGTTCCATAAAGATAATTTTTTAACCCAAAATACCTCCGTTTGTTGGTCACGTTATGTTGAGAAATCCACCGGAAATAGCGGTCACGACAACACCGAAACAAAATCCAAATTATATCCATAATATCGACAGAAACATGGCAAACATTTTTTATAATCAATCCTCAACGTTTTTTTCAAATATCTTTTCGACAATATATCAACCAGGACAATTGGCTTTTCAGTAGGAGCGAGAGGAAAAATGACTACCTCTAGAATCACCCTGAGAGCCCTCAGCTGGCCACTTACGCAATGTAGTCGTTTACGCTCATTCTTCAACATAAAGGCGTGAAACTACATCTAAAGCTGTAGACCCCTTAGGGAATACGTAGAAAACGGAATCTCGTTGATATCCCTTTCAATGGCCAATAGGGATGCATAGGAACACAACGGTTTCAAAATAAGAGGCACATCCTGATTGGATTTTTCTCAGGGTTTCGCCTGCAATATCCGTTCTGTTATACTCACAGACAATATTTTGACAGTTTTGTAAACTTTAGAGTGTTTTCTATCCTAGGCTGTCAATTATATGCATATTCTAGCATCTGGTCCTGAGAAATAGGCCGTTTACTTTGTGAACAATATTTTTCCAAAAATAAAAATAGTGCCCCCTAGTTTCAAGAGGATTACTAAGCATTGTAACAGCAGAACATAACCTAATCTAAGGCTACATTTGAAGCAGTTACCAGACAAGCCGCAATATAGCCAATACATTCAGCACCATGAAGGGGCTCAGAAATTATCCCGTATAAGTCGATCAGCACCACGGAATGCACAAAGCGGTCCAAAAACTATTTTATCTGAAAAAAAAAATAGAACTGCCATACCGGTATTTCAAATGATCTGCCTCCCGCAGAGGCATATTGCAAAAACACCAGCGATTCAATCAAGTTGAGCAATTAAACAGATTACTTAAATGGCAGCATGTCTTTAAACGGTATATGATGCGTATGTGCTTACTATTATTCTTATAGCCTAGTTAAACGTATAGGCTATGATGACAATGAAATGGCTCAGCGGCCGTGCACCAGAACATGGTTTCCAAAGACAGATCGAGCATAGTTGTACATTGACAAGCAATGTAAATTGACCTCAATAAATCTTGATTTATATAGGCTGTCTGAGTAACCTGCCCTGTAAAAATATACACTTACCCAATCATTTGATTGGCATTCGACAGGCCTTGCGCTCTGTGAAGTCGTTGACTATGGCATTCAATTCCATGGTTCTGGCCCTGGTGTTTTCAATGGACAGAATGGCCAACCCACTCATGCTCCATGCTGCTCCTCAGGTATGATTGAATTACTTTCAGTTTGGTAAAGGAGCACTCAGCACTGGCTACCGTTACAGGCAGAGTCATAAAAAGGAGCATGCTGTAACTACTTCCCCAAATGTAGCAGTGACTGAATTATAATCCACAATGAGCATTTTGGCCAGGTCTCTCACTGTAGTGCGCTTTGCCATTTCCTTCTAAAAACAGGCCCTGAAAGAGAACAATTGGCCAGGGAAGCTTGCTGATATATCTTTGCTGTAATGTTCAGCCAGCCGACTGGCGGTCTCGTAGAGCGCATCATCATCTGCGTTGGCCAGGGTAGTGGGATGGATGGAGTCAAGCAGACTTGATGATGCCCGCAGACCTTTAAATCTGTTTGACAGCTGGTGGATAACGATGTCAAGGTTTGCATTAAAGACGTTGACTCTAAAACGACTCTCCCTATCAGACAGTCGATCATCCTCGCATAGCTGATCAAAAGTATGCCTTGCCTTCTTTCTCCGAGTGACTTCAAATGTGTGACTTCAAACTCCTCATTTGTCGGCAAGGGTCTTTGCAGTGACGTTGGCCTTCTCAAAATCCTGTCTGAATCCGGACAGGATCTCTATCACGTCCTTGAGTAGGCTGACTGCCCTGTGCAGGTCTGCGTCTTTGGCCTGTAGCATTTTGGAGACGACGTTCACATTTTCTAAAACCTATATATAACAACATTTTTCCATTTTCTTTTTCAGTGCTGCTGCATCAACCCTCTCGTCCTTCTTGTCACCTTAAAGCACAATCTTGGTGAGAACCTTCATTACGTCCACATATCTGTATCTCAGGGCTGCAAGGGACTCATATCTAGATGTCCAGAGGGTTGGACACAGTCGTTTTGGAGTTACATTTTCTTTTTCTGATACAAAATCAAATATACCACTCAACATTGACCATCTCTTTATGCTATGCCCGAAGAAGGTGTATAACAGTTCAACATTATCATAAAACTGTTCAATCTCTGGCACATT